>NC_060285.1:426483-462354 GCF_021613505.1 Equus quagga | reverse complement strand
GCCTGGATGTAGGGAGGCTGGGCAGCACTGGGGCAGAGCCAGCAGGTCTGGGGCTGGGAGCTGCCTCCCCACAATTCCCAGAACTTGTCTCCTGCTCCTGTTTGTGACAAGCCTTTCAGGAATGCCCTCCCTTTCATCCTTCAGCTCCAGCCAGAGGCCACCTCAGCCAGGAAGCCCTGCTTCCCTCTGACCTCCTGTCACGTTCTTCACCTGACCTGCATCCCAGAGTGGGGTACCCAGGACTCTGAGCCCTGGCCACTTGCACGAGGTCATGAGGTCCAGCACAGCCCCTGCCCGGAGCCCCACTCACGCTTCCACTCATCCAGCGTGCGGTCCACGTCATCAAAGGACTCGTCGTACTTCTGGGCCTTGGGTTCATCCTCCGCGTCCTGCAGTGACTCGAAGTAGGGGTGGGCCAGTGCCTCGGCCGCTGTCACCCGCCGCTCTGCATCGAGCACCAGCATTCTCTCCAGCAGGCTCACGGCTGGGGGGACAGTGGGTCAGGCTGGGCGAAGAAGAGGGTCCCACGTCCCGACACTGGTCACTGACCCCACGCTCCCTATTCCAGTCCTACCCAGAGGGCTTGCATTGGTCAAGATTGAGGCAAAATCCTTCTTCTCCAGCTCGGGGAGGCCCTTCATGTAGTTCTTTGCCTGTGAGGGAAGAAAGGGTTGGGGACTTGCCTCCTGACCTGGACTAGCCCCTCCAGCCCACACTGAGCTCCCAACTGACTTCTACGCTCTGCAGCCTCTGCACAAAGTCTGCGGGAGGCGTCCCTGTCACCTTCATGATCTCCTTCAGCTGGTCCAGGTCTGCAGTGAGGTCAGGAGCATAGCAGGGCCAGAGAGCAGAGTTTATCCACCCCCAGCCCGCTCCCCAGGGGGTAGGATAATGCTACCCCGAGCGTGGTCCCCAAGAGGTAGGATAACCCCACCTCCAGCCTGCTTCCCAAGGGGTAGGATAATGCCACCCCCAGCATGCTCCCCAAGGGGTAGGATAACCCCACCCCCAGCCTGCTTCCCAAGGGATAGGATAACGCCACCCCCAGCCTGCTCCTCAAGGGGTAGGATAACCCCACCCCCAGTCTGCTCCCCACAGGTGTAGGATACGGTCGTTGCCCTTGAATAACGTCTTCCCTGTGATCATCTCTGCCATGATGCAGCCCACTGACCAGATGTCCACTGAGACAGAAGCCCCCACATCAGGGCTCTGTGGGCCGGGGAGGGTGGGGGGTAGGGATACACACACACAGCGGGAGAGGGGACATGGACACAGGGCATCTAGCCCACCCCGCCCTCGCCTGGCTCCCATCCCAGCTCTGCAGCCTCCCGGCAGAACAGCCACCATGGGGCTTCCTGTGAAGAAACAGGGAGGCTGGTGCAACAGTGGCCCTGAGTCTCTGGGCTTCTCACCCGTCTGTGTGTAGTGCATCCAATTCAATATGACCTCAGGCGCCCGGTACCACCGGGTCACCACGTATCCGGTCATCTCACTATCTGCCTGCCTGGCCAGGCCGAAGTCCAGGATCTGCAGCCAGAATCAGGAAGGTGGGGCAAAGAGGTTGCCAGGGAGTGGGTGGGCCAGCCTGTGGTCCAGGAGACCCCAAGAGGACTGGCCAGACCAGGGCCTCCTGCCAACACCCCAGGGCCTGAGGTCATGGCCATGGACCCCCAAACCTCCCCCTGGGTTCCTCCCCATGGCCAGTGAACCCAGCCCACCGACCTTTTTCTTCCCCTCACCCTTAGGAGCAAGTACTCCAGGGGGTCTCCTCTCCCTGCTCCTCTACTCTCTGCTGACCCACAGGACCTAGCCAGCACCTTTCAGGAGGCCACCTCGGCCCTGCCCTAGTCAGGCATGGGGGACTGGGGACACCTCCTGCCCTTCCCCTCAAGCAAATATGGGAGTGTGCCCAATGCCCTGCATCGAGTGCCTCCCCAGGGTCCATCTGCCTATCAGCTGCTCGGCAACTGCCTGGATGGCTGGAGTCTGGTCCCTCTGCTTGGGCCTGGGCCAGCCCTCCTGCAGGCCTGAGGGCCAAGGGTGTAGCAGGCAAGTGGGCAGGTGGGGAGGGAGCCCCTGAGTCCCCACACCTGACATGTACCTTCAGCTCACAGTCCTCGTTCACCGCCAGGTTGCCAGGCTTCAGGTCCTGGGGGCAGAGGGAAGGTGGCCATGTACCCCTGCCCATCAGAGCGTACAAGGGCCAGAGCCCATGCAGCGGCTGGATGTGGGAGCAGCCAGACTCGGTTAGCCTACCCCTGCACCTCTTCTGGGAAGGGTGGAGGTGCCTGGGCACCCTAAGGGTGTGTGCAGGTGTGTTGTGCACTCCCCACTAGACCCCATCGCACTCCCTTACAGGTGAGAGATGGAGGCTCCTGGGGGTTGAGCCCTTCGCACACCCTCACAGCCAGGGGAGCTCCCACCACCGCCAGGACTCACCCTGTGGATGACACCAGCAGCATGGATATACTGTGGGGACAGAGAGAGGATCAGCAGAGGTCAGCTTGCTGGGACCTCAGAGCCCCAGCCCAGGCTGGGGGCCTCTGCCCGCTCCTGCAGCCTGCCCCTCCCCCCACATACACACTTGTCCCCACCTTCAGTCCCTTCAACATCTGGTAGACAAGAAACTGGATCCGGTCCTCACTCAGCTTCTCATGCTTCATGAGCTTGCCCAGGTCAGTACCCATGAACGGCATCACCAGATAGCTGCAGGGTTTGGGGTGGGTGCAGACAGTGGGTGTCACACCCCCTGGGCCCAGGTTCAGACCTGGGAGACCCCGTCACCCGCAGCACCTGGCCTCTGCCCCTGACGTTGCCACACCAGGCTCCACCCACTAGTCCTCCAGGGATTGTCAGTCGGGTGGAGGGAAGCGAATGCAGGCAGGGGTGGGGCCAGCAGGACATTTGGGTCAGAGAAGCAGGCTGGGCAGGTGGAGGGAGAGAGAGAGAGGGGAGAGATATTTAGCACCCTGCCAGGACACTGAGGCCTGTGTGGGTCCTTGACCTTTGCAAGGTCGGATGGCAAGGAGCCTGGCCTCCCCAGCCCTTTCCAGCCGGGCCATGGCTCTGGGCCGGCAACACTGTGAGTCCAAGGGTAGTCGCCCAGGCAGCCACAGGGCAGGCTCAGCAGGGGCAAAGGGCCCTCCCTGCCACCTGTCCCCTGCCTGCCAGCAAAGGTCAGCAGCTCCAGTGACAGGTCACATACTTGGTGCCAGGGTCCCAGAGCACGGGACCTGCCGGCTAGCAAACACTCAGGCCCAAGGTTCACACCTCCAGCACTGGGGAGGGCCTGGAGCCAAGCGTGGCAGGAGGAGGCCCAGGCTCCACCTAGCTGTGCCAGTGCCATGGGCCCAGGGGCATGTGGTGGGGGGGTGGACTGTGCTGTAGTGAGGGGATGGGCAGGGTGCATGCCAACCCCCATCTGGACTACAGGGAGAGGCCTGCCTCAAGAGGGCCCCCAAGCCAACCCAGAACGCCCAGGAGCCACCCAACACCCCTCTGGCCTGCCCGCCAGCCCTGGCTGGCACTCACAAATCTGTGAAGTCATCCAGGGTCTCGTCAGGAGTGAACACATCCAGCAGCCCAATCACCTGGAGAGGAGACCGGAGCACCAGGTGGGATGGGGACAGCAGAGGGTGTGGGGGCTTGGGCACACCCCTGAGGCTGGTACTGTGCTCAGGCAGGAAAGTCCCCTGCAGCTGTCCCCATCTCCCCCCACTGCCTGGCTCTGCCCACTGGCAGCGCAACCCAGCCCTGGCACACATGCCCACAGACACAGGCTAATTTTGGATGGTGACAGCTGGGATCCTCTGGGGGAGGAGCAGCCCCAAGTCTGGGTCAGCTCCTAGCCATCCAAGGAGCTCCAGCCCCTTGACCCTTCCTCCCTCACTTCCTGTCCCCATTGAAGACCCAGGATAAGGGTGGGGACAGCCCCCCAGGGGAGAGCCAACATCTGACAGGTCCTTCCGGGGGCCATGCCTTTGCTGGAGAGGCCCAAGCGGGCAGCACTATGACCAAACCCCTGGCCCCACAGACCCCTGGTCAGGGGTGATGGACAGCAGACAGGTAATGTGACAAGTGGCCCCAGGGCTCAGAGTGACAGGGCCTCCAGGGACCCAGGGAGGCCTGCATATCCAAGCGGCTGGCAGGGGGGACACCTGGCAGAAGCCATGTACATGATGGCCGAGGCAGGAGGGAGAACACTTCAAGCGTTTGAGGAACACGGGGAGTGAGGCCAGGTGGCTGAGGCCCAGGCCAAGGAGTAGCCAAGGAGAGGCCAGAGGGAGCCCGAGCAGGATCTCACACCAGGTGAAGGTTTGGCTTTGATCCTAAGAGCCACCGAGGAAGGGCTTAAACACGCATGACTCTGAATGTGTCCCCCTGGCTGCTGTGTGAGGACAGACTGGAGTGAGGCAAGAGTGGACGTGAGGTGGAGGGACAGCTGGATGACCACTGCAGCCACCAGGGCCAGAGCCATGGGTGGCAGGGGAGGAGGGAACAGAGCAGGACATCCAGACAGGGGCCTGGGACACTGGGAGAGTGTTTTAACAAGAGGGCAGAGGACTGAACTCGAGGTTAAGGGGGTGTCAGGTTGACGGAGACTTCTGTGCCACTGTGGTACAGATGCTGCCGGAACAGCGAGGAAGGACGGGGAGAGGCCTGAGGTGGAGGGTGGAAGGGACAGCACTGGAGCCGTGGCACCTGCTCCACTCAGCCTCTCAGAGTCTCAGTCTCCTCCCAAGGAAATGGGTTCACAGTAGGCCAGCCTCCCAGCTTGTGTGTGGGGTGCCTGGAGGCAGCAGTGCTGGTTGCTGGCAGGTCCGGGGCTGGATAGGGATGGTAGGACCCACTGCACAGTGGGGTGGTGCCAGCACAGGCTGGGCCAGATCAGGGGTGGGAGGTGACTGAGCAGAAGGCCCAGAGACCCTGCTGGACAGGAGGGATGGGTGGGTGATAGTGAGGGGCGGTGGGGCAGAAACTGGATGAAGCCTGTCTGCCCTCATAGGGACAAGACCTGGATGTGACCAGGTGGCAGTGAGGCCCAGGATGGGCTGGGGTCCACTATGAATGGATTTCTCCGAGGAAGGGACAAGGGTAGAGATGGGAAGCCTGACGGAACGAAGAACCAGCCGAGGGCTAGGAGGGTGGGCATCAGCCAGGAACCGCGGAGAAGAGTTTGCTGGTGGACACAAGGACCCATTCTCTCCGGGGAGTGCTGGTGCTTCTGATGACCCAGGAGAAGCAGGACCATCTGTGGGTGCCCAGGATACCAGCCCTCATAGTGAGCCCAGAAAGGGGGCGAGGCAGGAGAGGCTCATGTGGGAGGGAGCAGAGTTCATGACTACAGGAGGAACTGCCTCAACAACCGACAAACGAACCGGCGCCCCTGGCAGAGAGGAGGACTCTTAGCAGCCAGCAGTTGCCACCAGAGAGGCCACAGCAGCCATGCGAGGTGTCCCAGGGGCAGGTCTGGAAACAAGGGAGGCCTTTCCCTGGTGGGTGCCCAGATCCGCCCCTCCTGCACTGTCCGTGAACCCCCCATGGATATGAAGGAAGTGTGTCTGTGCCCAGTGCCCTGCACCACCCCAGACCCCAAGGCTCTGAGGTGACAGACCCAGGATGCTGACTCCAACACGGTGCCTGCTCTGCGTCCCCAGGGGCCCAGCTCCTAGGGCTGAGGCTCAGGAGGTGGACCAGAGCAGAGCAGCTTCAGAAGGGGTTGGAATGTTTGCAGAAGGGGGTCTGCGGTGGGCCGCGGGGGATGCTCAGGAAGAGGGAAGAGGCTAAGTGCCCCTTCCAGGAAAACTGCTCCTCCCACCTGGGTGTCCCCTCACCTCTGGGCTCCTGGTTGGAGGCAGAGTTTGGGTGAGCCAGATGTGGCCCCAGGAAGAAGCCAGGGAACTAAGTCCTGCCCAGGGACTGGCCTGGGAGCAGAGGACTCGACTCTGGGGCAGCAGTCTCCCTCAGAGAAGAGGGGCTCCGCCCTCACCGAGTAGAAGCCCTCACCCTTCTCGGGGACACTGCCCTGACACCCGCCCTCCGCCCCACTACACAGGGGGTCGCCTAGGGGCTCGGGAGGAGGGAGACGAGCGGCGGCGATGGACACGACGTCCTGAGCCGGGCGCCCAGCGCGACTCACGTTCTCGTGGCGCATGTGCTTAAGGAGGCGCAGCTCGCGGTAGGCGCGCTTGGCGAACAACTCGGACTGGAAGGGCCGGTACAGCTTCTTGATGGCCACCTTGGCGCCTGTGCGGCTGTCCACGGCCGAGCTGCGGGACGCACCGCTTAGCGGTGGGAGGCAGGGAGAGCCGGGCCACCCCGCCCAGCCACCCGCGCGGCCTGCGCTCACCACACGGCGCCGTAGGCGCCCGAGCCCACGGGCTGCAGGTCCTGGTACACAGCGCGCACCTCCCAGGCCGTCTTGGTTACTTCTTGGCGGTAAAAGCCCCTGCGGGCGGGCGGCGGAGAGCTCATGGCGGCCCGGGCACCGCCGCGCCCCGAGGACCAGGGACCGGGATCAGCGGGCTCCCTGGGCGCGCGCCCTGGGCCCCGCGCGGCAGAGCCGGCTCCGCGCTGTCCGCCCGCCGCCGCCGGGCACTCCCGCTCCCGGCTCTTCTCTCCGGGTCACCGTCCTCGGGGCTCTCCCGACCCGCCGACCCCGGCCTGACCCAGCCCCGGCCCGCTAGAGCGCGGCCCCTCCCCTGCCTGCGGACCAACCGGTCCACCGGCCGCGCGCACGTGACGCCCCCGCCCGCCCTCGGCCCCTCCGGAAACCCGAGGCGGCCGCGGCCCGGGAGGGCCTGAGGCTGGGGGGAGGGGACCGAGCGGGAGGGGACACCGCCCCGAAGCTCAGTCCCAGCCTGGAACTGGACCGGGCGGTGCGCCAGAGATCCCGGCCCGCCTCCGCACTCAGGCTGAACCCCCGGGGCCCGGGTCGGGGGTGTCTTATTAGCAGCCCCTGGGGCTCCCGTCTCCTCCTCACCAACCACGCCCCCAGGGCGCTGGGCCCGTCTTGGGCAGCCTGAGCCGGTCAGACTTCTATCCCCAGCCCCACGCTACTGTACAGCAGCCCCAACTTCCCGCACGCCACCCCTGAGGCCCCTTCCCCCGGGCTGATCCATCCATTCCCCAGTGTGGGGTCCCCATCAGCTGCCTTGCCTGCATCCTTTCCATATGGGAGAGCTGGTTCCGTCTCCCAAACTTAGGGTGCACCCCCAACAATCCTCCCCGTGACCACTGACCCCAGGCCTCCCTACCCCAGGGAGCTGGAAAGGGTGATCCTCCTTGGGCCCTGTGCACCACAGCTCCCCTCTTCCCCCACCCGGCATGTGGGGAGCCTGCTCCAACCATTTGCAAGTCTCTCTGCCTGTCCCAGCCCCTGCCCAGCTTACTCCACCTGTTTGTCCTTCAAAGCTCAGCCTGAGCCTCTGCACTCTCTCCAGGAAGGTGTGCCTGGCCGGGACGGGGAGAGGGGGGGACCTACTGGGGCTCTCAGTGCCTCTTTACCCCTCAGTCCAGGCCCCATCCTGGACCAGATGTTGCTAGAGATCAGAGCCCGCAGCCCCTCCCACATCCCCAGCCTAGCAACCCGGGTCTGAGAGGGAGTCTGGTAACAGGATCCCCAAGGCCCCCGGACCCTCCCTCTGTGCCCTGCCCAGCTGGCCGCCATGAATCAGCAGCTCAAGCCCAGCCAGAGCAGCTTTACACCTGGGCTGCCGGCTGGTGATCCAGAGTGCTCAGGAGTCAGGGACTAGTCAGAGGAGGCAGCCCAGGGTCACTGGAGCCACAACCACCTGCACCTGTGCCCTTCATGCCCTGGACTGCCTGTGGCACTCTACCTGTCTTCTCCAGGAAGTCCCCCAGCTGGCCCCCTTATTCCCTGTCCTGGGGCCCAGAGGTCCAGCAGGGTTCCATAACAGACCAAACCTGGAGGTGGGGCATGTCCCAATTCTGCTCCCATCCCCCACCCCCACCCCCACACAGGACTTGGCCCAGCCTGGTCTCCAAGGGTTCCCCAGGACCTAAGACTCAGGAGCCACGCTGACCAGGCCCGACCAACTCCCACATAGTCTCCATTGCCTAAGACCCAGGGTTGGGGCACAGAATGTCCCTTTCCTAATCCCTGTCGGGACCGGGCCCTCCCTAACCTGAGCTGCAGGGAGCAGGAGGGGCTGGCAGCTCAGTGCCTTCCCCTTAACCAGGAAAAAAAGGAAAGGTATTTCTCCCACCTGCCCAGCCCTGGGAAAGGGCAGGCCTTTGCTTCCAGAGACCCCCAACTGTCCCCCTGCAGCCACCCTGATGACTGAGTCAAAGGGCAGTTCTGCATCTGGACCAGATGCCCAGCCTGCCCAATGAATCCCGAGCAAGGCAGCCAGTATTGATTTGAGGGTGGCCATCGTACCCTGTCCCCCTCAGAGCCCATGGAGGGGGACTCACCCCCACTCCCTACCCCTCAGGTCTGCCTGGGTTCTTCAGGGAGCAGAAAGGGTGCTGAAGATGACTGCTTGTCTGACTGGGGACCCGAGATCTGGCCAGTGCAGGAGTCTGGTGGGGCCAGGCCAGCTGGGGGGTTGACGCTCAGAGATCCAGCCAACCCCTCCAGGTGATGGGGACAGCAGGGCAGGAGGGCCTGGAGCCTGGGACATGAGCTGAGCCAGAGGGAACCCCCTTTATTGCAAAACCCTGGTGCAGGCACTTGACATTCAGACCTCCTTGGGTCCTGCGAGGTGGGAGGTCACCACCTGACACACCTGGCAGAGACTCACATCAAGAATGTCTGGAGCAGGGTCCTGTCCCAGAGGTTACTAGGTCAGTTCCATCCTGGAAGGAGGGAAGATGAGGACCAACCCACAGACCAGAGCACCCCAGCTCTTGGCTGCAGGGCCAGAGGGTGGGCAGAGGTAGAGCAGGCAGAAGCTTCTTCATCAGCGTGGGGCCAAGGTCCAGGGTCCAAGTCCAAGTCCACATCAGTGTGTGCCCTCCTCCTGGTGTCCTCAAGGTGGGAGGCCCTGTGCCCGCCAGCTCCCCAGCTGGCACTGTGCCTCATCCTCAGATACCTGCTGCAGCTCCCACACCCAAGGAGGGAGTCCCGGCTCTTGTTCGCATGGTTGCCCCTTGCCCACCTGAGCCCCTTGCATGATGCACAGTGGGATCCCAGCCCCACTCCCAACCCGCATCAGGAACTGCAGGGAGGGGAGGCAAGAGTACAGCCACCCCAATCCAGGCCTCCTGCTGGTCAGGCTGCTGGCTGTTGGACCCCAGAGTCACACACGCCTGCACGTGCCTTGAAGTGCGTATGTGCTACACGCAGCACAGGTGAACACACAGCTCCAGGCGAATTTTCTGATTTAACACGTGGTGGCTGTCCCCACCCTGCCACCCCCAGGGAAGGCCCTGCTCAGCTCTCAGACCATCAAGTCTCAGCACTTCCCAGAGTATTCCCCGGCTTCCAGGCTGAGCAGCTCAGACCACTGTGACCCCTCCCTTTGAGTCTCCAGGGGACCCTGACCCCAACCCACCACCCCCAGAGACAGCCCTCTGGGACTAAGGAGATCTGGAGACAGAAACATTCCCCAGGAGGAGCCCCTATGGCATCCAGGTCCCCCAGTGAGGTCCCAAGGGAGACCCAGGATGCTGGGACGGGGGAGAAGGACCGAGGAAGTCCAGGACACTCTGCCCAGACTCCTGCATCCATGGCTCACACACGTGCACACTTGTGTGCATTCACACGTGTGTGCAGACTCCCCACAAGGAGCAGTGTGCAGACCGGGGGGCCCCAGCCAGGGATCAGGACCGCTGGGGCATCGGGGTGTTGGGAAACACCCCTTGTGGGAACCGGAAGTCTGAGGAATAGGGGCAGGCAGGCTCAGGCCCCTCCTTGAGTTCATGTGGCTGGTGGGCAGCACTCCCCTCACTGCCCAGTCTCCAGACTGCTGGGTGGCTGCGGTGGCTCTGGGGGCTCGAAGCTCAGGACTTCCTGGTAGGTGAGCTCTGAGGGGTGAGGGGAAGGGGTGAGCTCATGCTGCCACCAGCCCAGCACCCCCACATGGCTTATCTGGTGCCAGCCACCCCTCCCAGGCCCACCATCCTCTGAGGGCAGCCTCAGTTCCTGAGCCTCCTTCCAGAGCCTGCCCTGTGCTGCCCCTATCCTCTGTGGGACACACCCAACTGCATCTCTAGCTGCCCCACCCTGGAGTGGTTTGAGTGTTGTCCCCCTCCCAGATCTCTCTGGGGAGGAACTGGAACACTTCCTTCCTGCAGGAAGCAGGCAGCATGGGGCCTCTGGAGGAATGCAGCCCTCAGGCCCAGGCTCCACCTCCCTCCGGCCCTCCGCAGGCCCACCCTTCCACTCCTCCACTGTGCGCTCCTTGGCCTCAACGCTCTCGTCATAGGGCTCGGCCTCAGGCTCGTCGTCCGGGTCGTGGTACTGGCTGAAATAGGCATGGGCCAGGGCCTCGGCTGCACTGACCCTCTGGTCACTGTCCAGCACCAGCATCCTTCCCAGGAGGTCCACAGCTGCAGAGTCGCCAGCGGGGGAGGGAGGGGGTCATTTCTGCATCCAGGGCCAGACATGGAACCCAGCCCAGACGCACAGCCCATCCTTACCCAGAGGGTTGGCTCCGTGAAAGATGCTTCTGAGGTCCTTCTGGGGCATGGGGGGCAGGGACTGGATGTATGTCCGGGCCTAGGGGCACATGGGAAGGGCCTGAGGGGGGCTGTCCACCCCCTACCTCCCCTGGCCCTAAGCCAGGTGGGGGCTTGCCTAGAGAAGCCCCCAGACTCATTCAATCCAACAGGCCTGGGCAGGGGCATGCACAGATCAGAGATCTCCCCTGTTCTCGATCTGGGGGCTCCAGTTCCTTGCTTGGCCTTCGATGCCTGCAGGACCTGGGCCCAGTACCACCCATGTCCTTGGCCAAGGCATTGTTTGTCAGTGCTGCGATTCTGCCCTCGCTGTCCCTCGTGCCAGGAATGTCTTCCCCGTTCACCTGTGTCCCCCTGAAGGGGTCAGGCATCTTCCTTGGGCTCTGTTCCACTGTGACCTCTGCCCCCACATGGTGCCCAGTCTATTCCCACACTGCTCCTTCCTCCAGAGTGCCCAGGGGCTTGGTTAGCAGGGAGCTGGTATCTGTTAACTCACATGTTCTGAGGATATCTTTGCCAGAACCTCAGGGCTGGGTGTGCCCACCACCTCCATGATGCGCTTCAGCTGGTCGATGTCTGCCCGGCTCAGGAAATGACTGCTGGCCAGGCACGGACCCTTCCTGGGCCCCCAGAAGCCAGATCTTGGGGCACTGCCCAGATCCTGCTCTCCTACAGCTGGGGGCATTCAGCCCAAGGTGGCAGGCCATGGGGCAGAGGCGGCAAGACTGGCCAAAAAGGGCCAGAGCCCACCTCCCTCAACCCCTATCCCACAGGAGGGGACCATAGCTCCACGCTCCTCCCCAAATGGGGCCAAGGATACAGTCATTTCCTGGGAAGAGGGCCTTTCCCTGGAGCAGCTCGGCCATGATGCAGCCCACAGACCAGATGTCCACTGTTGGGGGAGGGTCTCCATCAGTCTGCCCACCCCAACTTCCTCCTCAGAGAGCTGGGGGGCTGCCTGGACTGCACCAGCCCGATGGCCCTTCAGTCACACCCAGGCCCAAAGACCGCAGGCTCTTCCTCCTCCACACAGCCCTGGGCAGGGGGAGGGGTGACCCAACATGCTCGGCCCCTCTGAAGGTCTGTTTCTGAATGCTGGTCCCAGACCTTGCCTGTCCCCCAAGACTAGATACCCCCCAAAGGTCCTTGGCTTTTGGCCCCACTCCCACTCACCCTCCACAGGCCCTGGTGAGCTCTGCCTGCCCACCCTGGTCCCATAGGGCTACCCCCGTGGGTGGACATCACCTGTCTGGTTGTAGTGCATCCAGTTGAGCATGATCTCAGGTGCGCGGTACCAGCGAGTGGCCACGTAGCCGGTCATCTCCTCGTCAGCCTGGCGTGCTAGCCCAAAGTCCAGGATCTAGAGCCACCACCAGGGTTGTCAGCACCTCCCCGCAGGCCCCTCCCCGCTGCCCTGTGCCCCATGCGCTCACCCTAAGCTCGCAGTCCTCATTCACCGCCACATTGCTGGGCTTCAGGTCCTGCAGGGCAGGCGGGCATGAGCGCAGGAGTCATCCTGGCACCAGGCCTGCAGAGAACAGGCCCCGCACCCCGCGCCGCACCTACCCGGTGGATGATCCCAGCGGAGTGAATGTACTGCGAGGGGGAAGGCGGGCGTCAGGTTCCCATGCCCCAGCACCCCCAGGACCCTTGTGCCCCACGCGCCCCCCGCTACCCCGGCACCCACCTTCAGCCCTCGAAGCAGCTGGTAGATGAGGAACTGGACGTGCTCGTCGCTCAGCGCCTGGCACTTGACGATGTTGTTCAGGTCGGCGCCCATCAGGGTGGTGACCAGGTACCTGGGTAGGGTCAGGAGTCAGGACGGGCCCGCTGCCCCCTCCCCAAGCATTCTCCAGGGCCGCCTGCCCACCGGCTGCTCACACTTCGCTGAAGTCATCGATGGAAGTGGCTGGCGTGAAGACGTCCAGCAGCCCGATGACCTGGGCGGGGAGGGAAGTCAGGACTCCCCGGCCTCGCCCACAGCGACCCTCAGGGCATGCGTCCCCCGCAGGGAGCCCCCCAGCTCACGTTCTCGTGCTTCAGGTGTTTGAGCAGCCGCAGCTCGCGGTAAGTCCTCCGCGCGTGGACCAGAGACTGGAAGGGCCGCGACAACTTCTTCACTGCCACCTTCTGGCGCAGCCGCGCGTCGTAGGCCGAGCTGCAAGGCGGGCGAGTGAGGTGCTGGCGGAGAAGCCCAGCCGGTATGACCACCAGGACAAGGCCCGAAAGGCCAAGGGGCCAAGGGCGGGGTCTGCTCACTGACGCCCCTGGCCGCCTTTCCGCCACTCCTGCGCGCGCGCGCGCCACCGCTCTCCTCCCGCTCTAAGGGACCCCTCGGGTGGGGGCTGGACGGCCATCAGCAGGTGCGCCTCTGAGGGGCCCTGAACATGGCCAACGTGAGCGGCACGTGGGAGGCGCTCTGACAGCAACACTCCCACGAATCCTCTCCTCCGCGCCCCCTCGGGTGCTGCTCCTTCTCAAGAGGCAGCTCAGCCTCCACCCACCGGTTCACCCCAGCCTGCCCAGCCACAGGGGCTCAGCCTGCTCCCCCCCCCCCCCCCACCAGCCCCGAGGCAGGACCTGGATCTTCTCTTATCTGCTCATCACAATGACTCTTACCCCTAACTCAGAGCAAAGTGGGGGTGTGGGGGAGGTGGGGGGTTGTCTCTACCAGCTGGGGTGGAAAACAGCCCTTGGGCTGTTCCCAACAACCAGCCCTCCTGCTCCCCCATGGGCCAGTGGGTCCAGCAGGATCTCTGAGGGGTTCCAGAGCCGCCTAAGCCCCTGAACCCCCAATGCCTCTGAATATTCAAAATATGGATGAAAAACTGGCCAAAGGTGTTTACTGTATCACTTTTTTTTTTTCTTTTTTTTGGTGAGGAAGATTGTCACTGAGCTGACATCTGTGCTAGTCTTCCTCTATTTTGTATGTAGGATGGCACCACAGCATGGCTGATGAGCGATGCTTAGGTCCTGGCCCAGGATCTGAACCCACCAACCCTGGGACACCCTAGGACACCAAAGAGCGTGTGATCTTAACCACTACACCACCAGCTGGCCAGCCCCTTTATCATTATTTTTTTTTTTCCTTTTTCTCCCCAAAGCCCCCCGGTACATAGTTGTATATTCTTAGTTGTGGGTCCGTCTAGTTGTGGCATGTGGGACGCCACCTCAGTGTGGCTTGATGAGCAGTGCCATGTCCGTGCCCAGGATTCGAACTGACGAAACACTGGGCCGCCTGCAGCGGAGCATGCAAACTTAACCACTCGGCCACGGGGCCGGCCCCCCTTCATCATTATTTTTAACAGTGAGAAACTGGCCAGTAGGAAATGCCCAGCAGAGAGTGGTGTCTGGACCCATAGAACATCTCCCCTTGCTCAACCCCACTTCCCAGAGGTCCAGACCTTCCAACTCCACAGCAGCCTCCAACCTATCTTCTCTTCACAGGAGTCCAACAGTCACTGGCATTATCTCCAAACACACATGGTCCAGCCACTCCCCACTCTTCCACCCTCCCACTGCCCTCAGGATGGGGGCCCTCCTGAAAGCAATGCCTTTGCACAGGCTGTTCCCCCTCACTGAAGCTCATCCCTTGCCCCAAGAGTGAGTGGAGCCTCAGGCCGCCCCCCATGCCCACCCCACCCCCCAGGAGCAGCTCCTGCAGGATGTGGATGCTATCTGGGCCCAGGGCCCAGGTGGTGGTGGAGGAAAGCTAGCTCAGTGCTAGGGCATCTGTGGCCCTCCCCCTAGCCTATCACCTGCAGGGGAAGGTCCAAGTCACTCCTGGGCTGGGAAGTAGGGGAGTGACTCCTCACGTGTGGCACCAGATCCTTTTGCCGGATTGCATCCGCCCAGTCCAGTGACAGAATTGGCACTGGGTCACCAGTCCCATCAGAGGAAAGAGGGAGCACAGGATGAGGCTGTCACCTGCATCGGGCCCATGCTGAGGTGCGGGCACTGGAAAGATTTGGGCCTCCCTTGGGGAGCATGACACTCCCTGGGAACTCCCAGAAGGTGATTCTGGGGGCCGGAGGTGATTCCAGTAGGGGCTCTGTCAGATCCCCCCAGGGGGCCACTGACACATTGTCCCTGACCCTCTTCCTGCCTTTGAGGTCTTAGAGATGAAGACAGAGGCCTGTGGCTGGAATGGCCTGCCTGAGGTCTCTGACAGCTGGCAAGTGACAGCGTGAGATGGGAGGCCCCTGGGACCCCAAGCCCCGGCTCCAGGCTCAGGCGCTAGGCCATGGAAGAGTCTCCAAGAAGTCCCACTCAACTTTCTGCCAGAGCCTGGACCACACTGCACCCCCAGGGCTCCCTGCCTCCCCACCTGCATGACCCGGCAGTGGACAACAGACACCTGGCACTGAGCGCAGTCAGGCCCGCAGTGGGCTCTGGGGGGAGCACTTCTCAACATCCATACCCACCATGAGCCTCTCTGTCAACACTGGAGCTGCAACCAGGCCTCCCTGTCACTACCTGACCCTAAGTCCCCAAACCTGAGGGGACAGAGGCTCCCAGCAAACCCGGCCCACCCCCACTTCCAGATTCAGCCCTCTGTCTGGGCCCCAGGGCCTAACTGCCCAGCTGTGGTCTGAGCTCTCTTGTTTGGGGCAAAAGTGGGGCAGGGTGCAGACCCCCCTAAGGATTGTAGGGGGAATGGGAGGTGTCTCTGCTCAGGCCTACGCCCCAACCGGAGTCTGAGATCCCTTGGAAAATCGGGAAGGGAGAAGGACTCACGGGGGAGCCTGACGCCATCCTAAGCGGATTAAAGTACCCACCTAGGGCGGGGGCATCTGCCTGACCCACGACCGGGGGCACCCCGCTACGTGCTCGGACGTTGAGGGCCCCAGGAGACCCGCCCTTTCGCGGGCTGTGACGCCGCAGGATTCGGGCCCGGCGCGGGACGCTTCGGGTCGGACGGGGAGGGAAAGACGACCCCTCTCCCTGCCCGGGAGCGGCGTCCGGTAGGAAAGTTTCCTTCACGCCCACCTCCCCCCATTCATTCCTCCGGTCCGCATAGGGCCGGGGGGCGGAGGCAGGGGCAGGCCCCTCCCCGCGCCAGGAACCCAGCGCCGGGCGGGGAGGGGGCGCGCACTCAGTCCCGCCCTGGTCCCCGCCCCACCCCGCCCGCCCCTACCAGACGGAGCCGTAGGCGCCGGAGCCCACCGGGCGAAGCCCCTGCAGCCGCTGCGGCACCTCCCACACCGTCTTGTTCAGCTCCTGCCGGTAGAAGCCGGCGCGCGGGCCCGACATGTCCGGAGTGGCCGCCGCTCAGCCCGCGCCCCGCCCCGCGCCCCCGCCCCGCGCCGGAGCCCGAGCCGAGCGCTCGGAGGGCGGTGGGAGGCGGCGGCGGCGGGCGGGGCGCGGGGCGGGGCCGGGGAGGGGGTTCCCAGAGCCAAACGCGCGGCTTCCTGCTCCTGCGAGGCGGCGGCCAAGCGGAAACCAGCCTTCCCTCCCTCCCCCGGGCGGTCCCGGCGAGGATGCGCCCCCACTGGGGGAGGGGGCGACCAGGGTCCGACTTACCGCCCCTCCCGCTTCCACCTCCTGGGGTCCACGCACCTCCCCCTAGGTCCGCCCGCTATCTGTCCTCCGCCCGGGCTCCTCTGCGTCTCGCTGGCCTGCGCTCCCCGCGCCCTCCCCTGCTGGCCGGCGCCGGCACCTCCCCTCCCCGCTTTCCGTCTCTGCACCCCCTCCCTCCGCTTCCTCGGGGCCCTGCACTTACGCCCCCCTCAGCCTGCTCAGAATCTTGCATCCCTCCTTCCCGCCACTTGCTCTGGGCCCTGCACCCGCCCTCCCCCCACAAGTCTGCGCCCTCGGAAATGAAGTAGAACCCTCCAAATCAAAGAAGCCACGGGCGAACCATGGGATCTATTTTTCACCAACATAGAAAATACCACCTGATAAAAACTAGGCCCTTGGTTGGATAGGCCCCTCTGCGGTGGGCAGGTGGCTGCGCCTTGGATCCTGGGCCAGCCTGTCCTCCCTTTCCCGCGGAGGCCCTTCCGGCCTTGGCGGTGTGGTTCGCCCCCTGGGAAACCCGCGGTCTGGCATCAGCCTCTGCAGCGGCCTGGCCCTTGCCTGCGCTCGACCCTCGCCGCCTCTTGGGAGAAGCATGACCGCCGGCCAGGCCTGGGGACCAGCCCTGTCAGGACCAGGGACAGCGGCGGCGCCAGCGGGCCTTTGGGGTGTTGTGCCCATAAGAAGCTATCCATAAATGGGTCCTCTTGGGTGCCTGATACCTTCCCTTCTTCGGGGACAACTCCCTCAGCTGCCACCTCTTCAGGAAGCCCCCCTGACTTGGAGTACTGGGGAGCCCTCTAGTCCGCAGTCTCAGTTCCAGGGGCTGCAGTGCCTCCCCTGCTGCACTGAGTGGTCTGGAAGTTTCCATTCTCACCGGCTGCTCTCACTGAAGTGGCCGGGATGTTCCCTACTTCAGCGAGACAGGCTATCCTCGTGTCCACACTCTAGGCCCGCCGGCATCTACTTTTATTTCCCACTTTAAAGTGACAAGGGTTCGGAGAGAGCACTGCCCCTGGAACAAACGCCTCCCCCGACCCTCACCCTCTGGGAGCAATGGTGCCCCTCCCAGGAAAGCAGAACATCAGGCTCTGAGCTGCTCGACCTACTTTTTTCGAAACTAACTAAAACCTGAGTTTTTATGTGAGAATCCCCCGATTTTTAAATATTGGCAACAAAATTAAAATAAAACATGTCAACAAAGTACTGGGCAAACGGACACATCTGCCAGAGAACCCAGACCCTGGGGCGACGGAGAGGTGAGGTAGGAAGCAGGCCACCCTCACCTGACCTTGGCCAGGTGCCGAGCCACCCTGGCCTCAGTTTCCCCTCTGGGAGCCAGTGCCCTCTCCTGCAGCCACTGGCTCCGCGCCTCCTGGAGGGCCCTGCCTGGGGCGCCTTTCTCTGGCAGGCCAAGGTTTTGTGTGGAGTTAATGGAGCGGTAGCTAAAGGGTGGGGAGGGGGCGGGAGCACAGCCTCTGGCAGTGGGAACCCAGCCTCGGCGGGCTAAGGGGGCAGAGCGCCTTTGTCAGCGCTGGAGGGAGCTGCGTTCCCATGGTGACCAGCCCCGCCCCTTCCTGGGCTCTCTCCCGGCTGCAGCGGGGGTGTCTGCTGACCCCAGGGGAACCCCGCCCAGCCTCCCGCACCACTGCCCCAAAATCCCAGTGGACAGTGGTCAGAGGTGCCCATAGGGAGCAGCCTCTCTGCCCAGCTCAGTGGTCCAGCAGAGCGGAGACCTTCCCTCATCACTCAGCAAACCTGCCCTGGGCACTCAACACCCCCAGCCCGAGGCACACAGGTCCCTCTGGCGAGGAGGCTGTGATCCTGCAGGATGTGACCAGGGAGAGTTTCTCGTGGAGATGAGGGTGGGAGGGGGCACAGAGCCGGGCCGTCGGGAAGTCCCCTGGAGAGATGACACGCTGCAGCTGGACCGAGCCTGCAGACAGTCCTGCCTTTCAAGGACTTAGCTGGACTTGACGAACAGAAAGGAAGAGGTGGTGGAGGGCTGTGGCAGGCTGGTCGGCTGAGGCCGGGATGTCAGATTTTTGTTCTCGGGGTGATGGGGAGCTCTGCTGGATGGATGCTTTCACAGCATCGTCCTGGCCACAAAGTGAAGGTAACCAAGGCTGGGTGAGAGGACTGAGCCTGCAGAAGCGGCTGGGGTGGAGCAGGGAGAGGAGCCGGCAATGGCAGGCCCTGCAGGTGTGAGGAGGGGGCACGTATCGGGGGCTGCACAGAAGAGCTTCCTATTGGGGCCCAAGCCTCCCACCCCTGGTCTCCCTCCACCCTCTACTGTGATTCACTGTCAGCCCTAAGTATCAGGACCCCACCCCTTCTCTCCATGTCCACTGTCCCCATTCCAAGGTCCGAGCCATCCCTTTCCAGCCCCTCACTGGTCTCCTGGCTGCAGTTCTCCTGAGGGCAGAATGAACTTCCTAAAATGCTAACCTGGCCACATCGTGGGAGGCAGGCAGCCAGGTGACTTGGTCAAGGTTCCTGCTCTTAATAACCAGGTGGGGAGGGAATGGCCTTGGGCTGCTTTCTTGGAAGAAAAGGCAGCCCCCCCCCCCCCATTCCTGCCTCTCCACCCTCCCACTACATTGGAAGGAAAATGGGAAGCAACAGGAAGGCCTGGTCTGTCAGATCCTGACCACTCCAGGCTGGCCTGCCCACCCCACGCACCCCAATATCCATGCCAAATTTCTGCCCTTGACTGGCCCCACGGAAGGACAGATCCCTTCATGCTCCTGTCCTCCACACGGACCCGCAGCCTTCTTCTGTCTCCCAGCTTCAGAGTGGAAGGGGGCCTCACTGACTCTCCCCATCTTCTTGCCTGGCTGCCCAGTGGGAAGGGGGCAGGACTAGCCTATGGGGGGGTCCAGCCTGGAAGGCAGGGTACCAGGTTCTGCCCCCTCAGGGACCCCCAGCTCAGCACTCCCAGACTGTGCTCCCTGCTCTGGCTCAGCAGTACCTTGTTCAGATTTCCTGATGAGCTGGGTCTCTGGGAAGTGGGAAACCTAGTGTGGGCCATGGCAGAGTGTCACTCCAGAGGTCCCTGGGGTGGGGGATGTCAGTTGTGTGCTTAGTACCCTTTCCTTGTGGGAGATACCCATCCTTGTTCCATGTGGCTTGAATGCAGCTGGCCCATACAGAGGCAGCTCATGACTGAGGCCCAGCCCATTGAGATTCCTCAGACACAATGATGTGCCCCATGTGGAGCAGACACAGGCCGGGGCTGCCTGCCACAGGGCCCCTACTGGCCAAGGATAAACCAGAATGTGTTGGGCAGCAGTTCAGACAGATGGAACCCAAAGACATGTGACACCTGGAGTCAGCTGTATCTGAAGCTGAACCACCTCCACTTTCTTATTATGGAGCCACCAAATCCCTCTTCTGCTTGAGTTGGTATGCTTGGAGAACAATTCCCCCATGGCAGACCCTGTCTGTCCCATTTACTGCTGGGTCCCTAGTGCCCAGGACAGTGCGTGTTGAATGAATGAGGGGCTCAACACACTGATGCTGCACGTGTGGCTGATGGCTGCAGAGTGGCACATCTCACAGCTCCTGCCCTGCATGCAACGTGGGACTGGGAGCAGCCCCTTTCCCCATTGCCAGATTCCTGGACAACCCCTGGCCCCCCAGCAGCAAAGGGGCCACCTGCTCTCAGGCACACAGCCCTTGAGTCCTGAGTCATCCTAGGGCGACTCACGGGGCTGAGGAGGAGCAGACTCTAACGGCCCCACAGCCTTGAGCAGGGGGATGCAGGACCCTCTCTCCTGGACCCATCCCAGTGTACAGTGGGGCTTGCACACAGTAGGGGCTTATTCAACGCTGCTGGGTGCACCATGCCCGTGAGAACCCCCCACCTCAGGAAAGAGAAAATGGCACAGAGCTCAAGGCCCAGACAGCAGGCTCCTGCCACGCCCGCCCCCTGCCCCCATGGCTCCTGGACCCAGCCTGAGGAAGGGAGGCAGGGGACGTGGCGACCGCCAGATGGCGCCTGAGTCAGCCCAATCCCCCTGCCGGGAGGGACTGCCTCCTCGCACCTCCTGGAAACACAGTCTGTTCCAGGCTCACTCTCAGGCCTGAGCAGCACACAGCCCGTTTCTGAGCCTCAGACCTCACCCCCCAGCCCTGACCACCCTGTTCTCCTGGGGCAGCAGGGCTGTGGGTGGGCTGCAGCCTCAGCACACACACCCCCAGGCCTGGCCCAGAGGAACTGTGAGGTGGGGGTGCGAGGCCACACAGCCCACCTGATGCTGAGATCTTAGGGCCAGACAGTGTCTGAGGGGGAGGCCACGGGCAGGACAGGCCTGGGAACGGGGGTGGCTGCGCAGGGACAGCAGGTCGGCAGCCCCAGGAGGAACCCAGCCGAGCAGCAGAGTGAAAAAGACAGTTGTATTTGATTTACAATTAACAAGATTCACAAGGGGGTAGGGGTGCTCCTGGCAGAGCTGCTCCTGGACCCCCCAGACCTGGGCAGGGCCTCCAGGGCAGCCTGTCTGACAGGCTGAGACCAGGACCCTGGTCTGCTGGGTCCCCTCTGGCCACCTGGGCCTCGACGTCTGACGTCCAGCTTGACCTTTGAGGTGGGGCCCACGGCACGGAGTCCACCCAGAGGGCCAGCGCCCCACACGGCGGGGCAGGTGAGGTCACAAAGGCATGGTACCGCTTTTCTCCTCCTGTCCCGGCGGGGCAGACGCAGCCTGGGCACGAGGCCCCGGGGGCTGCAGGCACTCAGACCCCACCCAAAGAGGCCAAACCCAGGACCCGAGGCGGCTGCTGGTGCTGGGAAGGGAGCTGAGGTGCCGGGGGCATAAGGCACATGTGCGAGTCACTCAAGGACTCCACGCAGAGGCGCTGACTGATGCTGGTTCCACAGGAGGGAGCTGGTGCTGCTGGGCCCCGGCACTATTGCTCAGGAGAAAGACGCTACGTGGCTAAAAACGTGGAGGTCGGGGCTCCCTCGCTGCACCCACACTTGGACGCCCAGGGGCTCTTCCTCTGCTGGTGAGAGATGAGGGCTGAGCCCGCCAGTGCAGCCACACAGCCCGGGGGCCGCCCAACGCCCAGCACCAGGTGTCACCCACCTGCGCCCCGAGACCACGGGGGCGGAGATCGGAGGTCAGAGGTCTGTGACTTTGTTCTCAAGTGCAGCCGCGATCTGCTGGAGGCGGAAGGCCAGCTGCATCTTCTGGGCGGCAGGATCGTCCTCTAGGGCGTTGATGATCTGAGGGTGCCTCATGTCAGACCCAGGCCAGGGAAGGGGGCTGCCCGACCACGGCTGCCCTGGAGGACCCGATCCTACCTCGTCATAGTACTTCTGGGTGTACTGGTAGAGCTGGTGCAGGGCCACAAGGGTGTTCAGGGAGTCCGTGTGTGCCTAGGGGGGAGGGGGGCAGGCAGTGTGACCCAGGCAGGGGAGGGGCTGGACAGGCTACTGTAATATGTACTCCCATGGGCAAAGACAGACACAAAGATCACCTTCCCAGCATGAAGCCATACTGGACGGCCACGGACAGACACGCCCCCCTCCACACAAACACGTGGCAGGCAAGGCCGGCTCAGGGCTGCTCACAAGCACCCCCACCAGATCACACTTGGTCACCACAAGCGCTAGCCCATCTGGCTCCACCCTCTGCTTCTCTACCTTGGGCACAACTTCAGCCCACCCTGGGGGCAGCAGGGGCCTCAGCCCGGGGAGGGTCAGCTGGTGTGTCCCCTGTGCCCCCCTTACCCGGGAAATCTCTGCCAAATGTGTGTTCATGTCCTGGTCGCTGACCTGCACCATCTGTCTGATCCCCTTGTAGTAACTGCGGGGGGTGGAGAGAAGAAGTGGGCAGTGGGTCCCAGAGGCTGGACCCGAAGCTGCCCACCAGGGCCCTCCTCCCAAGCACAGGCCTGAACTGCCCCCAAGGGCCCCACTGGGCAAGGGGGGGAGGGTGGGCGCCGAGGTCTGGTGGGAAGGGGCAGGCGGAACTCACTCCTCTACCATCTTCTTGTAGGTGGAGATCTCCTTCGCGTAGAGCAGCTTGTTGCTGGGAGAGTCCTGTGGGGGTCAGAGCCAAGTAATGCCCACGCCAAGACGGGCTGGCTGGTGCCCCTGCCCTCAGCCCCTGATGGGCCAGGCTCACACCCACTCATGGTACCCACAGAGAAAGGAGGGTGTGCGGGAGATGGGGGTCCAGCCGGGCAGCCACCTCGGCCCAGCCACAGACCTGATGGGAACTCCTGGTAGTTTCATCATTTTATGATTGTAGTAAAACTCACTTTCTCAGCCTGTGTAAGGGGGGGATCCCAGGCTCCGCCCCCTGCAGCTCCAGTCACCTTGTACCCACCCTTCCCCAAGCTTCAGCCCCAAGCGTACAAATCCACACCCCAGACAAACCTGCTACATCCCAAACTGACCCCTCACCTGCCTCACAGTCATGGCTTCCCCAGCCATCCACCCACCCTGTGGACACTGTCCAGTCCAGGCCTTCCAGGCCTCCTGGGCAATGGCCCACATCCTGTCACCCCACCAGAACAGCCCCAGAGGCCACTCACGCGGCTCAGCTTGTGCTCTGTGCGTGTGCAGGCATCCATGAAGGTCTGTGCGATGACCGACAGGGAGGCATCCACCACCTCGTGGACGTGCACGTCAAAGATGAAGTGAGGGTTCTTGAGGATGTTCACCCAGAACCGGAGTGGTAAACTGAGGCAGAGCAACAGGGCATGAGGGGCCGCCGAGACGCTAGGGAAGGGCGGGCAGGGATGGGGAGCCCAGCTGGAGGAGCTCACCTGTTGGTCTTCCAGATGTGGACAGTATCCTCATCCCTGATGTCATGCTTCTCTGCTTGCTCGTCCAGGAAGTCGAAGAAGTACTTGACGGCGGGTGGCACGGCTTTCCCAGGAGCCAGCACACTCTGGAAGAAGTTGTCCACGAACTGCTGCAGTGTGCCCTGTGGGGCAGGGAGGGTCAGCACCGCCTGGCCGCCTGGGCCTCCCACCCACAGGCCCGCCGCCCACCTTGACGGACAGCAGGCGAGTCAGGTAGATTTCGGTGATGGCCTTGGTGCGCTCCTTCTCCTTCACACTGCCGCGCTTCGACTTGCCTTCGTCCACCTCGTCCGTGGGCCGCACCAGGTGCCACACCCGGTTCTCCTCCTCCAGGAGGGCGTGGCCTGCAGGGAGGGGGCGCTGAGGGATCCACGGAGGCTCGGCAGCTCCCCTGAGATGGCCACACAGGGTGGACGCTGGTCCACGCTGACTGCCAGAGCCAGAAGGGTGCGGGTAGGAGGAAGGGACTCACGCTCCCCGGGCAGGTCCTGCTGGCTGTCCTCCGGCTGCTGGGAGACCCCCACCTTGGACAGGAGGAGAGTGGCGCCGTCCCGGACCTGGAACATGGCCATGAGGTGGGCATCACTCACCACTCCGGGCAGGGACCTGCCCCCTCGCCTGGCCCTGCACTCACGTTGTAGTGCATCAGGGTGTTGATGCGCTTCCAGCGGCCCTCCCGCTGAGACGTCAGGTCCAGGTCTGACAGGATCTGCGCTGTGGACCCAGGACGCCACTCTGTGGGAGGACAGAGCCCGGCTCCGGGAACTCAGCCACAGAGCACTCTGCCCGGGTTCCCTCTAACCGTCCCCCCACCCCATTTGCCCAACTGGGTCCTCAGGGCAGGACCTCTCCCCAGGGCACAGAGCCGGGCATACAGGGACCCTGCTCACCGAGGACCACACTGTCAGCCTTGGGCCAGCGAGAGCAAGGCTGTGTGCGGTACACTTGGTCAATGATCTTCTCCTTGACCTGGGAGATGGTGTCACAGTTGAGGACCTTGACAGGGACAGCGTCGACCCCTTCATCCTGAACGATCACGCTCACCGTCTGTGGGGGAGACAAGATGAAGAGCCAGTGGGGGAGGGATCCTCGCTCTGACTCCCTCAGACACGGGAGCAGCCTCGGGCCTCACCCTTGGGTCGAGGCATGGGGGAGGGCTCTGAGCCCCTACAGCACCATGGGCGGCCCAGCCTCCTCCTTTCCCTGCATGCTCTGGCTCAGGAGGACTGAGAGCAGAGGAGCAGCTCAGGGGACTGCTCACTTGTGTGTATCAGACAACAACAGACATCAGGGCAGCACACACAGATCACACAACATAAGCACATGCCACACACTCCCTCCACATGCACACAAGCTCAGCGCCAAACACACTTGGTGCGCCAGATCCCACACACCCTTGCAGTGGTCCTGGGTGACCAGGAGGCAGCTGGCCCAGGGTCATGACACTTAGAGCTCTCTCCAGGGACAAGCTTAAGGTCCTGACACCTGCTCGGACCCACGACCTGGGCCCTTCCCCAAATGCGGGCAAGCCCAGCACAGGCAACAGCTTCTGACACAAGTCCACAAGGGAGGAGACTGGCGTCCAGCTCCTGACCCTGAGGCTAGCCAGCAGCCCAGCCTCTGAGGTCCCCCAGCGGCCCACCCAGCCCTGGGGCTCACCAGGGGCGCATACTCCACATCGTCGCCCAGCAGGCCTGTGTCATTGAGGGTGTATTTAGCCTTCTTCTGCACGGCGTCCACTGGTCCCTTCTCTACCTGATGCTTAATGGCCTTGAAGAGCTTGTACAGTGGCTCGCCAGCGCTGTCCTGGAATGACATGGGTGGCTCAGCCATGGGTAGGACTAACCACCCCAGAGTGGGATGCAAGCGTGTCCAAGTGGGGCTGGGCCCACCTGGAGGTGCTGCATGGGCGGGTGGACCTTTGGAGGATAGCACTACCTCGCCCCTCCCCCACACCTGGCTGGGCCACGTGGAACCCACCTTGAGGTACTGGTACAGGCAGATGGACATCCAGTTGGACAGCATCCTCTCCACCACTGTCTCAGACCTGGAAGCACAGACAGGCCTTGTACTCAGGGACCCGTTAGTGCCCCGAGGCCCAGCTGGCTCTTCCATCCACCCAGACCATCCTCATGCCAGCCTACCCTCGCCATCTAGGCCCTGGATCCCCGTCATGTTGTCCCTGCACAGCCAGCACTGACCACACGCCCAGGCCCTTAGGGCAGGCATATCATCTTCCACCCCACCCTACAGAGCTGTGTCTAAGGGGAGCAGCTAAGTGACCTGCAGAGATTGCCTGCTGCCAGGGATGCCATCGCCTGCCATCTCCTGCCCGTACTCACCTGCACTGGCTACATCTGCCGGCAAACTGGATGCCGAATAAGCCCTGTGCACACCCATCATCCTGCCACATGGCCTCTGCATCCACCACCCCTCCACACCCAGACACCCCCTCTCCCCTCGGCCACACACCTGCGCAGCATCAGCTTGGGGTTCTTGGCCACCACGTACTGCTCCATGAGCTCCAGGAAGAGCGTGCGCATGATGTCCGTGTAGTACTCCAGCTTCCCGTGCAGCGCCACCGTCAGCAGCGATGCAAAGTAGACCTTAGCGCGGGCCGAGAACTCCCGTTGGTTCTCCAGGGTGTGGATGAACTGTGGGGGCAGCGTCAGGTCAGAGATACCCGGACACCTAGGACGCGCCGCCCACCTGGGGCCCCACCCCTCACCCCATCCCCACTCACATTGATGAGGAAGGACTTGCTGTTGAGCAGGTTGGAGAACTGGTATAGGGCCTGCTCCACCACAGGCCGCCGCGACTCGGGGATGTCCAGCTTGCCCGTGATCATCACATCCTTGTCACCGTCCTTGGAGGGCAGGAAGAAGACGCGGTCGGTGTAGGTCTTGTAGTCCAGCACGGGGATGCCCGCCTCGTGCACGTCGTTTGTCTGGTCCTCCATCTCGATCATGAGGTCTGGGGGGAGGCCAGGTTGAGGCTCCTGCCAGCCCTGTGGCCACCCTCCGCGCCCGCCAGATGCAGCCTCCTCCAAGGCCCTCTTCCAGGCATGTGAGCCCTGGGCTCTGGCCGGCTGGCAGGGAGCCCCAGGAGGTCAGGGAGCCCCAGGAGGTCAGGAAGTGCCCGGAGAGGTCAGGGAGCGTGGGGAGGTCAAGGAGCCCAGGGAGGCCAAGGATGGCGGCCCTACCCGTGAACTCCTTCTTGCAGCGGTCCCGCACGCTTTCCTCCAAGCCCTCCAGCTGGGACTTGATCTTCTCATACTCGCGCTCCGCTTGCTGGCTCTTCCTCCTAGGGGCACACGGAGGCTCCTGGACCTGGCTACTGGGTGGCTCTGAGCCTCTGCCTTGTGCTGGGCAGTGGGTGTGGCCACAGGGGCTGGGGCTGGAGTGGGAGGGGGTGTGGGGGGCTAAGGCTGCAGGGGAGGCAGGGCAGGGGTGCAGGTGGGGTAGTGGGTAGTGGAGCAGTGCAGGGGCTGCTGGAGCTGGGGCTGCAGGAGGTGACAGCGCAGGAGGGAGGAGCAGGAAAGGGGGCAGTGGAGGGGGCGTAGGGGCTGGGCATTATAGGGGCTGGTGAGCTAAGACTGCTGGGGAGAGGCTCACCAGTAGCAGTAGACAGACACAGCAATGACAGCCACCATGGGCACAATGACCAGTGGCAGGATGAGGCTGAGTGGCACATCACTCACACGCGTGTCATACTCCACGCGGCCCAGCACCCACTCCCGTGAGCCGAATTTCACCTGGGTGGACAGGCGGACTTAGCATGGACAGGTGCAGCTGAGACAGTGCCCCTGACACCCCTAGGAATGCTCCCCGCTCTCAGCACTCAGTGATGGGCTCCCTGCCCTGCCCACACGCACAATGAACTCAGGCAGGTTGTTGGTCGTGTCCCGCTTCTGCCGCCGCTTGGGGGGGGGCTGCACCTCTGGGGGCTCACAGTACAGGTCAGTCTCAGTCAGCGTCTTCATGATGCAGCGCTCGGCACCCACGAAGGCCTCGGCCTCGTGAAGTGTCATTGCTTTGTTCAGATTGGTGCCCTGCAGGGGGATCACAGTGACCAGCAGGGGGTCATGGATGCGTGGACCAGCTCAGCCCAGACCTCAGGCTGCATCCCCACAAGCACCTGGTCAAGACCCTGACCCCCAGGGCTGCGTCCTCACCCGGGCGTGGATGAGCTTGTTGACCTGCTTCTTGACGCCCCCTGTAAAGTTCTCGAAGGTGGGGTCGGCCACGTACTCAAAGGCGCCAGCCTCAGTCCTGAGCAGGACACGGTGCCCGTCCATCTGAATGAGTGCTGTGAGGTTGTAGGCCTCGGGCTCCTCGGGGACAGCCGGGGACAAGAACACAACCTTGGAGTCGTTGTAGAACGTGTACTCCGTGCCCACAACCTACGAGCAGAGACCGGGCTGTCAGGCCAGTTGGCGCAGGCCCCACCCCTCCCTGGCATGTCCCCAGTGGCCAGCGTCAGAGCTGAGCCCCCAGCTGGCCCCAGGACTGACCATCGTGGGCTGCAGGGGTCCGGCCTCCCGCCGCCGCCGCCAGGACTGCAGGGGCTCGGCTATGACTACCATGGCGAATCTCTGGATCAGGCTGAAGCCCTGCCCCGTGACATTGATGCTCCGGCCGCCGCTGGGGTCAGGGGGCAGTGCCTCAGTGGCATGACTGGGCAGAGCAGGTGTCCCGCAGGCTGTGCCCCCACCAGCTTCCCACCCCTACTCTGGCCACTCAGTGGGCTTGGAGAGGATGGGTCCTGGAGTCCCTGACCCTACTCTGCTTTTGGGGGGACATGCAGGTCTGTGCGAGCACATGCCTGCTGAGGGTGGGGGGCGGGCTCAGAGCACATGACCATGCCCACTGCCACCCTCACTTGTCAGAAGCAGGGTGAGGGACTGCCATGGGGCCTGCCGTCTGGGTTTTTATGAAGAAGTTGATCTGGGGGGGGCAGTGGGGTTTTCCAGAGGCCTCCTCCTGCCACCCAGACCAGCCCCACCACGTCCTCCCAAGACAAGTGGGCAGAGACCCAAGAAGTGGCTGAACAGGGAGGCTATGGCATGGAGTACCCGGGGGGCGTGGGGAGCACTGGCCAGGGAGGGAGGGAGAGGTCACACCTGACAAAGCTCCGCAATGGCTCGAAGGCCCGCAGCACCGGATTCTCGCGGTAGGTGAAGGTGACACCAGGGCTGGGCACCAGGGAGCCCCCGTAGTAAATCTCCAGGTGCAGCTCCCCCAGAGACACCTGGGGGCCTGTGACACACTGGAGCTGGGCCCCAAACTGCGTCCTGGGGTGGGGGTGCCAGTCAGTGTCAACCCCACCCTGGGAGCAAGCCCAGTTCCAGGCCAGGGGGTTCCACTGCCCCCTCCAGGGCAGACTCAGGAGCCCCGCCACAGCACCCCCACCCCGTCCCCAGGACGAGGGCAAACCGAAGACTCGCAGGCCCACAGGTGACACCCACACTTTACAGGGGACATCACTGAGGGTCACCCGCACGTCTTCCTCAGAGCCCGTGTCCAGGTGGGTGCCACTGATGGTCAGCGTGGTCCCACCTGCCTGTGGCCCCTGCTTTGGCTCCACGCTGAGGGGCTGGGGCTGCTACAAGAGCGACAAGGGCATTGAGGTCAGGGCTGGGGTAGCCAGGCTGTGGCCCTCCCACCCAAGCCTTGACTGGACAATAAGTGTTGTTGGAAGGTGGCAGGGGCACACCTCACCCCAAGTCAGCATGTAGCCCCCAACGGGGCTGGGGTCAGCAGCAGTGGCCAGATCTCACTCACATCGGTCCTAACCCGCAAGACTCATGCAGATCCCGGGGCCAGGTGCTTACCTGGTAGGTGAACTGGACGTGGGGTGGTGAATAGCCGAACTTCCCATTGACCTCCACCATGACACCCCCTGTGGAGGGCGCCTCTGCAGCCTCGATGGCACACACAATCCTGGGTGGGCAATGGGCAGGGTGGGGACACACTCAAGGCCCTCCCAAGGCCCCTCCGACTTGCACATCTGTAGGCGTGCAAACCCTGGGCACCCCCACACCCCTGGACCATGTCCTTCCTCTCCATCCACCTGGTCATCTAGCCCCCCAGCCAATGGAGCCCAGGCCGTGGGCTGTCCACTCACCGGGTGGACACAGAGTACCGTTCTGGCTCAAAGGTGCAGTTCCGGTCAGCCACAGTGACCCTCTTGACGTCGCCGGCTCTGACCCCCAAATTTGACCCGTGGATGGTGACACGAATGCCGCCGCCTAGTGGGCCCGTCTCAGGCTGGATCTGAAATTGGTGGAGCCCAGCTGACCTGGCAGCCTGGGCAGGCCAGGGCCATGCAAGTGGGCCACGGCCAGGCTGGAGTCCCTCCCAGCTGGGGAGGCACAAGGGGCTCACCCTGGTGATGACGGGCGGCGGGCACTCGGAGGTGGCGTTGCTGCACAGGGCCTTGTACACACACCTGCCCTGCCCGCTGCACCACACGCACTGGTAGGTGGGGTCGGCAGCCAGGCACAGGCTGCAGTCGCTTCGGCCAAAGGAGCAGTTGTAGAGGGTCACTGTGGAGGAAGAAGCCAGCAGTCAGCGGGGCTGCCCTGCTCCCCACACGCCACGGGGCCCCCGCTGCCCACCCCACCCACCTTGGAGCTTGCTGTCAATGTTCTTGCCGTAGGATTTGACGTACAGGTGCAGGGGCAGCGTCTCATTGGCGTCATGGGACAGCTGGGGGGACATGTAGGCACACACTGTACCCCTCGCTTCCACCTAAGCCCCTGAAGGCGATCACCATGCACACGATGGCCCATGTGGTCCCCTCACAGCCAAGGGGCCATACGAGGAGACCTCCGGCGGCCAAGAGCTGGAGCCTCAGACACCAACGGATCGCTCTGATTCCAGGGAGATGGAGGACACAGTGGTATCTGAGGCCACGCCTGCCTGGGCCGCTGCCGCTGCTTCCTCAGACTCCCTACCTGCCCCAGCCCTCAAGCTCTGCAGGTCACCAGGCTGCCCCCAGAGCCCGCCCTCAGGGTCTAGCAGCCTGGCTGCCCCCAGGGCCATACCTTCGGGGTCCGAAAGAAGAAGGTCCCTGGCCCCTGCACGCTCACTGGCTCCTCGAACTTGAGCAGGTCACTGCCTACGTGCAGGGAGGAGCCCTGCGAGACAGACCGGTCAGGACACCCCAGAAAGGCCAGCCCTGTGAGCCCCACACCCCCGAGGCCAGTTAGGCACTCCCATCCCAAGTGACCACTCAGCCACTCCCAGACTCCCCAGGCCAACATGCAAGCGCAGCGCCTGCTGCCTCCTCACTAAGGGGCACCCCGCTGCACAGCCCCCAATGCCTTGAACTCGCCTTCTCCTTGCCCTTCTCCTTTTCCCCGCCTGAGTTCTCAAGGCCAGTCCAAATATCCCCACGTCCTTCCAGACCTCTGTCTCCTGTCCCCAACCACATGCTGAGCGCCTCCCTCATGGGCTGGGCCCAGATGCTCTGACATCAGTTTTGCAGGAGGATGGATCTGAACAAGACCCACTGACAGGCCACCAGCCATCGTGGCCCCTGCTGGGGTCCCCAGGCCTGTTTGCATTGGTCAGCCCCTGCCCCCAGGCCAGCACCCCGCAACCCCCCTAGACCTTCACTGTGTCCAGGTTCTTGCCCTGGAAGGTCACGTCTGTCTCATGGTTCATGGGGATGACCAGTGGGCTGGGGTTCAGGAACTGGGGGCAGTTGTCCTCCTGGAGAGAGCAGGCTGGTCAGATGCTGCCTGGCCCTGGCCAAGCGACTCGGCTCCCACAAGCCCCCATGGCCCCTCACCATGTGAGCACGGACGATGCCATCCTCGGGGTTGGGCGAGGCCTCCCGACACTCATGGTAGCGAAGTTCCCACTGGCAGGTCCAGCGATTGCTGGCACAGGAGATGCACCTGGGGGAGGGGTGGTGAGCAGGGTCAGGTGCACGGGGATGGGGTTAGGGTGGGGGGCTGGCTGGGCAACCAAGGGGTTGCGACACTCACGGCAGGTTCTCCACCAGGCTCATGGCCTCCCGGCAATCGTAGAAGGGGTACAGATGGGAGGTAAGAAAGATGTTGCCGTGTCTGAAGAGGAGCTGGACATTCACAGCCACGTGGTCTGCAGGTGGGGACAGCGTCAGGTGGGGCCACAGAGTGCAGGGCAAGGCTGGCAGGGGGGACGGCGGGGTGCCAGGGGACAGGGAGGCCTGGAATTGGGCCTCCTTGGCCCCAACTCCTCACCTATCATAGCTCCCAACAGGCCATCGAACACAGAACCAGAGGCAGAACGTGGAGACCCCCCTGTCTGTGAGTGGGGCCCTATAGAGGCTGCCTCACTGACTTGCACTCAGGCTCAGCCGGGCCTGCCACCCACAATCAGATCTTGGCTCAGGTGTCAGCTCCCAGGGTGGGGTTCGCATTGCTCCCCAGGGCTCTGTGCGTTGGGCTCCCTCTCTGTCCCTGCATGCACTGAGGGCCTCAGTGTCTGGGGCAGAGCACCAGCCAGGTCCCCACCACATCACTGTGTGGTCCCTGCCTTCACAGCAAGCCATCCTCCATGGCCCAGAACGCTCCGGGGACAGAGGTTCAGCACCTGCCCTGGCACCTATTTGGGCCCCAGCCTCTGGGGACAGCTCCACCTGTCTCAAGCTGGATAGGGCAGAGAGGGGCAAGGGCTTCTGCACAGATGATGCAGCCCAGGGCCTGGCACCAGGTGGTGCTGAGTAATGTGACGAAGGAAGAAGCTGAGTCAAAGGGCTCAGACGAGCGGCTCTCACCAACAGCCTTGGGCTGGGGGTGGGTGTGACTGCATGGCCCACGTGGCTCAGGGCACCCAGAACCAGAACTGCCCGTGGGCCTCCGCCCCACTCCACCCTACCTCAGCCCTCACCCCTGGGACTGGGTCCCTTGAGGGTCTCAGTGGGTGGGGGCATGTGACCCCACGGCGTTGAGAAGGGAGGAGAAGTGCCCGCCCAGTGGCTGGAGGAGAACGGCCTCACCCTGGCCGGGTGGTGTGCTGGGAATGTTGCTCGGGGAGTTGCAGATGACGGCGTCCCCCTCCACTCGGGCTGAGTGTGGCGGTGATTCACCGAAGAGGCACAGCAGCTCATCCTCCTCACTCAGGGCCGGGAGGGGACTGACAGTCAGCTGCACCTGGGGAAGGGCTGTGTGGTTCACACCAGGACCCCCTGCCCAGCCTTGGGGTGTGGGGGAACCAGGGATGGGCTGTCAGTGAGGAGGCCCCACTACCCACGCCCAGGGCACCTGTCCTCTGGCCCATTGTCCGGCTGCCCTCCTGCACGTGTACAGGCTGACCGCCCAGGGAAGCCTCTAGAACCTGACTCCATTTCATCTGAAACAGGCCCCTGTGAGGTCACCCCAGCAACTCTGGGGATGGGGCCTGGGTCTGCTCTGGATACACAGGAGCCCCCCAGTACACAGGGACCGGGAACCCAACAAAGGACGGGCACCCAGAGCCCAGGTCAGGGTTGAGACGCTGTGTGGCTCGCCTGCCTGCCGGAGCCAAGAGCCCTTAGCCAGCAGCAGCCCTGCCTCTACCCTAGACCCACCCCCTGCGCACCCCCACGCACCTCCCCCTGGGCCCTTCGGCTCATGTTCTGTGGCTGGGCCCCAGTTATGGCCACACAGGACTCGTCTCGGCTCCATAGCCAGTGGCCGCTCTCGTTGGCCCTCGGGCACTCAGCCCTCCTGGTGCATCTGTGGGGGTAAGGGCAGCCTCAGCACGGGCACGTCAGCCCACAGGGCAGGGCTGTGCCCCCACCAGGCCCCCAGAGCCAGGCGCTCACCGTCCCTCGACGACGCACCAGCCGCAGTAGGGGTCCTGGGAGCTGCGGCACTGGGCGCAGTTCAGGTGGCTCAGACACTCCTGCACCGGGAGCCGGAACACCTGCCAGCAGAGTGGTGGGCAGGGATGTGGCCACCAGAGGTGACTGGCCAGCAGCCACAGGGCCTCCCTCAGACCCTAGACTTCCCAGGGACCACCGGCTTCACCCCACCTTTATATCTGGGCCTTAAAAGCCTCAGACACCAACCCAAGGCTCGCCAGCAAGAGCTGCAGGCAGCAGTTGCCAACAAGTCTCCACGTGGCCCCGGCCTGATGGCTGTACCTGGCTCATGATGTGATGGTGTAGGGTCCCAGGGAACCATGAGGGTCCCGGTTGTGGCAGGCCCCTGCACCAGCCCAGGCCCTCTGACCCTGCTCCCTATGAGGTGCTTAGATGTCCTGGGTGCTCCCCAGGCCAGCTTGAGGGGCTCTTGCTCTCCCCCACTGCCTGAGCTCACAGGGGCTGCACAGGGTCCCTAGCCACTGTCTGCCTTTAGGGGAGGCCCATTCAGAGCACTGACTCATCCTTCTCCTCAGGACAGGGCCAAGGCAGGGCCAGAGACGTAGGACAGACAGAAACAGAGTTGCAGAGACATGGAAGGCACTAGCAACACGGGATGGAGATGCTACTGGGGACCCAAGGAGAAGGGGGGGTGGTCCCTTTCCCACCCTCCTTTGCACCCCTCTAGGCCGATCCAATGGCCTGGACCACCAAGGTCCCTCCCCCAGAGGCTCCACAGGCCTACCTTGTCCTGGGTCATGGCATACAGACTGGACAGATCTGCAGAGAGCACCAGGTCCTGCTTGATCCTCTTGTTGATCTCCACAAGAATAGAGCCATATTCTGCGGGGCTGCCATCCGGGGTGAGGTACACCTGTGAGCACAAGGTAGGCACGTGAGGGCGGGGGTCTCGCACACAGACCACCCCTCCAGGAACTGCCCTGCCCCATCCCTGGGCCTCACCTTGAGGACCCGGCCATCTGAGGTGCCCAGGAAGGCAACGGTGTGGCCGTTTTCTGCGGTCACCGTCACAGCCGTCAGGTTCAGGCCACCACGCTGCAGCACGGCCATGGCTGTGAGTCCGTCTCGGCTGCCCAGCGGGTAGGGCAGGTGCTCCGAGCCACAGGGGAAGCTCTCGCTGGCGCCCTGCGGGCCATGGTGTCAACAGCAGGCACAGACCCCTGCCCCAGAGGCCTCTCCCCACTGGAGCTCCCAGTATTTTGGCCGCCACACATGTCTCCAATAACAAGAGCCACGTAGGCAGGGACCCCACCCACGTGCTCACTGCTGCACCCCGATGCCCAGTACAACCTGGCACTGAATGAGCAAGTGAACCGACACCTGGGAAAAGCGGCCTGGCATGCCAGTGCTCACACGGACCCGGCTGCAGCGACACCACACACACGCACCCTCTCGCGAGCCCTCACAAGCACGGACACACCCGCAGGGGGCAGCGACACGCACAACCACAGATGGGTGTGGCCCGAGCCCATGGGAGAGCGTGCTGAGGCACGTACCTGCCCGTGGCCACCACACTGGATGTCGCCGTGGAAGGGCTTGTAGAAGGTATCGCGACCCGCATCCCGCGTGCCCGTGTAGCAGGCATTGCGGTTGGCCTCCATCTTGGCATGGACCTCATCCAGTGGGAACAGGCAGAGGCCTGCACGGGGCCCCCCACCGCCCCGGCCATCCTTACTGAAGACAGTGTAGAGCACCCTGCCGGCACCCGGCACGGCCACAGAGGCTGCCAGGCAGGTGCCGAAGGCAGGGGCCTGGACGTCACTGGGGTCGAGGCACTGCAGGTCCATCTCCAGGTAGGAGTAGTAGAAGGGGTCCTGCTTGCACATGCGCGCCAGCAGCGTGCGGTTCCGCGGCGGGTGCTTGTCTTGCTGGTTGAAGACGAAGAAGACGTACAGGCCGTCCTCAAAGGCAGCCACGAACTGCTGCGTGTTGGTGGACAGGTAGCCGGCCTTATAGGTGGCATGGTCTGTGTAGGCCTCGAAGGCCTCCCTGCCCTCAGCCCGGTCCAGGAGGCGGGTGCTCACGATGATGCCGTTGTCGTGAGGCCCGTTGCCTTTGCCCACGAACAGCACACGCTCACCGCCAGGGCCTGTGGCGCTCACCAGCCCCACTGTGGCCACGCTCTCATCATTGCTGGCCACAAAGGACTTCTCGCCACTGCCATCCTCGTAGAAGAGGCATGTGGAGATGTTGCTCAGGGCGCGCAGGGCACAGATGCCCTTGAAGAGGCTGCCGCACTCAACGAGGCGCTTCCTGGGTGGGTCGAGCAACAGGAGCTGATTGACGTTGTCGGTCAGCATGGCCTCGTGGCACTGGCTGGCCTCGATGGGCGGTGTACACTTCTTGTTGTCCAGGGCCGGGCCTGTGGCCACCTGCTGCTCCAGCTGCAGCTCAGCACTCAGCTGGTAGAGCGCGTTCACCGCCCCCAGGTACACCACTCCTGACGCCTCATCCACCACCAGGTGGTTTAGCTCTGTCTCGCTGCGGAAGAACTCCAGCTTGCGGGGCCGCAAGCCCGCGCTTGTGCCCACCAGGCCCAGGAGGGCCAGGGCCCAGAGCGGCAGTGCCATCGCCCCTGTGCCCTGCAGGAGGAGAGAGGGGTCAGGGCAGCCCCAGCCTAGAGGACCCTCCATACGCAGGAACCCCCCTTCCAGGGCCTCTCCAGACCTCCCATTCCAGACCCTGTGTGAATGACCAGAACACAGCATGCACAGCGTGCCCCAAGAGAGCCTGGTCCCTTCCCTCACGTCTGGCCAGACACATGCACTCTCATCTGCAAGACCATTTCCCAGACTCTCTCAAGAAGTTTAACCTGTAGCCTGAGCTACGACCAGGGACAGGCATCACCAGTGCATGCTGCAGGCACAGGTGTGGCTGTCCCCAGGTCTGCACCCCAGCCTCCACCTCTAGGGTCTCAAAGCACCTGCAGGCCTCCCGCCAAGGCAAGAGTGCCTCCTCCAGGAAGTCTTCCAGGCACTCACACATGTGCCCCATGACCCCATGAGCTCCATACAGTTCTTCGGAGAAGAACTG
>NC_060285.1:419353-426383 GCF_021613505.1 Equus quagga | reverse complement strand
GGGGGGGGGGGGGGGGGGGGCACTGTCCCCAGACCACAAGCACCAGCACACAGGCCAGGCTGACCAACAGGCCATGGACATGCAAACAGGTGGACTCCACACCTGTTCTTCATCTGACTGTCAGCACAAGGTGCGCTCTGACAGGAAACACGACAGAACCCAAAGCTGCAGCTGGAAAGGAGCCAGGGCCAACCGTGGGGGTCAGTGAGGGCACGCACTATTTATATCTACCCACCAGCGCTGCTCAAACTGTAGCCTGGCCCCACCTCCCATCCACCTCCCCCAAGCCTCGCTGATCCCCTGGGGAACTAGCAGAGGAGGCAGCAGTAATCCACCTGTGCCCTGCCAGCTGAGCCTCAGATGTAGGTGCACAGGAGGCAGGAGCCCAGGAGAAGCCTCTGAGGGGGGAGACCCCGGAGTCTGTGGTGGGCTGCGTCGGTGTGCAGGGGTCCATCTGCACACAGGTCCCTGCATGTGCACAGGCCCATGCGTGTGTTCAAAGAGATGAGGGATGAGCTGCTAAGGCCAAGGGTGGGCTAAGGATCCCCAGATTGGAGGAGGGACTCAAGGCTCCACAAGTGGACCCAGAACATACGTAGTTCCTCCTCCACAACTTAGAGACGTTGGAATCTGTCCCTGACATTCTGCCTCCAGAATTCTCTCACCTTGGGGCAGTCCTGCAACCCCTCACCCTCAGGACCCCACTCTGTCCTGATCAGAACCCCCGATCAGTCTCCTCTGACACCCCCTCAGCTGCCCTCCCCTGATGTGTGCAGGAGCACTCACCCTGGAGCCCCGCAGTCCTCCCCGAGGGCACTGTGCCTGGCAGGACATCTAGGACAGCCCTGCCCATGCCATGTGTCTGAGTGGGGCCAGAGCCCGATGGCAGAGGGTCACAAAGGACCCAGGCCCTGGCCTCCTATACTCCCTGAATGGCCAGAGGGGCTGGAACAGCCTTTGGGGTCACCTCAAACATCACCTCCCTGAATGGCTCTCACTTCCTGGAGAAGCAATTACTTTCATACCCCACCGTGGACACCTCGCCTGCCTTGCTCCATCTCCTCCAGGCAGGCAGGAAGCTGTCTGCTCTATTCATGGCCAGAGGAGAAATTTCTTTGGGGTCCTGGCTTTGGACAAAGCTGTGTTTACTCGAATGGGTTGGTTTTTTCTCATGGACCCTGTAATTCTCATATCAAACCGGCTTCCTTCTTTACTTGGGCCACTAGGAAGCCCCTGGCCAGGCCATGGCTGTTCCCCGTCCCCCCTGCATCCCTCTGTTCTCCACAACCTTCCTCAAACCCCTTGAGGAAGTGTAACCAATAAGCAACTGATTCACAAAGCCCTCCCCACCCCAGAATCTCTGCAGGCTATGGTCTGCAACAGGCCCCTTGGCGGGCAGCTCCTGCCTCTGCACAGACCCCCACCCTGCACTGCAGTGCTCAGTTCTTGCCTGGTCCCTGGGGACCCCACATGCCCATGTGCCCTCCTCACCAGCCACTGGGAGAGGAGCCACTCACAGGCTAGCTGGAGAGGACAGCAGGGACCTGGGAAGAAGTCGCTGCCTGCCTGGCACAGGAGGCTGGGCAGTACCAGGGGGATGTGTGGGGGCCCAAGGGAGGGCTGTAGGAGAAGGAGCCAGGTGACCCCAGGCCTCTCCAAGACGAGGGTGAGCAGGCTGGGGAGAAGACAGGAAGACTGCATAAGCCCCTCAGGACCACAGGCAGGGTGGGCAAAGCCGGGAGGAGGGGATCCCCACCATGGCAGACTCCTCTCTGGGCTCAGCTGCCCATCTAGGGGAGAGGAGGACGCAGTCTGGGAATTCCCCAGATGAGCAGCTGAGATGCCCGTGACTCCAAGGCTGCACAGACCCAGAGCACCAGAACAGGCCCTGGACGCTCAGACACCCACCAGCCGTGGGGCAGGAAAGGGCCTGAGCTGGAGGACCCGCCCCTCAGCACCCAGTACCCTTCCCCCAGCCCTGCTCCCTTGCTCTCGCTCGCCTGGGCCCAAAGTCCACTCGGCGGCGCCAGCAGGACGGGAGTGGGGGTGGGCGTCCCAGCGCCTCAGCCTTGTGCCCAGGCTGGCCCTCCTAGCCGGGCCCTGCTCACCAGACTCCCCGCGTCACCGCTGCGACCCAGGCTCTGCTAGGCTGTGGCTTCAGCTTTTGGCTCCGGCCTGGCCAGGCCGTGGCTAGAGGGGAATGAATGGAATGTTCCCTGAGCCCAGGGAGGGAGCAAAGGCGGGCGGGGGCGGGGCCGGGGGCGGGGCGGAACCTGAGCCTCTTGAGCCCAGGGTACCCCTGGGAGCGCTCTCATTTGTCCCAGATGGACCAGAGCTGAGGCCCCTCTGCCAGTTGGTTGGCAAGCACACAGCCAGGACTTGAACCCAGAGCTGGCCTAGTGGGGGAACTCTCAGGCACCTCCCCCTTCTGAAAAAGCTCTGCTCTGACCCTGGCTCTCCCACAGCCCTGCTACCTCACAGCCTTGTCAGGACCTGGACTGGGACGGACCGGGACCCACGAGGGTGGTAGGAGTCACAGTGCATAAAAAGAATGCTCTAGTCTTCCTCTGCTTCGTATCACTTGACTGAGTCCCCTCCTCGCCCCAGGGGCCCCACGGCTGGCAGACCATAAGTGCTCAATGAAAACCATGTGTGCGGTCAAGGCCACTGTGCTGCTGCCCGGGCTCCCTGCCCCAGGGCCCCCCGGCAGGGGGGGTGGGGGTGGGCAAAGTGAGGTTCAGATCCCAGTGCTCTAGGGCCCTGTGCTGAGCCCGGGCCATCCGGGGGGCAGGCGGGACGGGGTCCCACCCCACAGGCAGCAGCTCCCCTCCACATCCTGGACAAACAAAGCCTCAGGTGACATGGCTGGCAGGTCCAGGAGTGAAGGGTGACCCACCTGACCAGGCAGAGCACAGGCCGGCAGTGTGGGAGGCGCCGGGCAGAGCCAGCAAAGCTTCCTGCCGCTGGTGTTCCTGGAATGGGCGCTTCCTGTTTTGAAGGCAGCCCAGGACCCCTGCTCACCGGGCCAGCGGGGATTTCCTCAGGGGCATCAGACAGCCTTCTTCCTGGCTCAAGTCCGGAGGTGCACTTCCAAGAAGTCGCACAAACTCCGGCCCGCTGCTGGCCCGGAAAGTGTCTGGACAGGCACCGCCTCCCCCCAAGCCCAAATTCCCAGCCCTAATGTTCCAGGACCCAGCGCTCTGGCACCCAAACACCGCCCAGTCTCACTGCAGAGCCACCCCTCCCAAGCAAACCTGACCTCAGAGAACTGGGGGGGCTTGGCAGCAGGCCCCATGGGCAGGGTGCCTGGGTTTGGGCAGACATGCGCACACTGGGCCCGGCTGGACCAGAGCCTCGAGAACACCACACACCATAACTGGAAGGGCACCTCCAGCCTCACTGTCCACGTGGCTGTAGCCCCCCGCTGCCTTCCCCACACAGGGCCCAGCCCCCACTCACCAAAGCTCCAGTACTCCAGCTCAGTCTCCTCTCCAGGCCTGCATTGAGATTCTCTAGGAAGCAAAGGAGAGATAGTGGTCTCACCATGAGCCTGGCCTGCCCCCACCTGTCTCCTCTGCTCATGTCTGGGGAGTGGGCAGCAGCCCATGGGACCCCATCCGGCCTCTGCCATCCTGGAGCAGAAGACCCCCAACCTCTTCTGCCTCCCCTACCTGCACCCAACATAGCCTCTCCCTCAGACGCCAGCCTTCAAGCCCCTCACCCAGCACCACACTGCATACACATCCACTTGGTCTTTCCAGAATACAAGCCTGACACACTCCTCTCTCCTCTGCTCAAAAAGGCAACAGCTTCTTTTCATCATAAGTATATTGGTGCTATCTGCCTTTTTAAACTAGGTACATACATTACTTTGATTGAAACAAAAATTCTTTTCTGAAAGAGATGCATACCCATGACTCCGTAATTCTACTTACTAGCTGTGTGACCTTGGGCAAGTTACTTAACTTCTCTGTGCCTCATTTCCCCATCTGTGAAATGGAGACAGTCATAGTGAGCTCCCCAAGGATTTGTAAGGATTAAACTTTCATGGCCAGCCTCCAGGAGCCTGCTACACTGTAGCACTCAGCCATGCTGCTATTGTGTCTTCCCATTCTGGATAAACATCCCTGGTGCCTCCAGGGAGGACCTACCCAAGGATACTTCTCAGCCAGGTTTACTAGAGTAAACATTTGGCAACCACCTAGCATCGGACAGGAAGACCCTGAAAACCACCAGGCCAGTGCAGGTCGGTGGTCCGTGCCCACCCCACCGGAGCCAAGACCTGTCGGGCACGGCTGTGGCACAGGATTCCAGGGATCTCCATGGGCATCCATGTGGACACACAGGAGTTCAACTGTTGAGAAGTTCTAGAAGGCTTCATCCAAATTGAAAATAGTGGTGAAGCCTAGGGGGCAGGGAGGAGGGGGCTGGGATAACAAAGTAACTTCATTTCCCGATTTTTTGAAAATTTTTTATAAGAAGGTATTCAGCATTACTTGACTAAACAAAAAGAGGTATATGTAACAATAAAAACTGTCTCCCCCAGCCCCTCCCTCCAGCTCCACTCTGCCTCAGGACATGGCCTTCCATGCCCTGAGTGACCCCCTCCAACCATCTCTCCTGGCCTATCCAAGCCCTCCCCACATCCAAAGTTCAGCCACTGAACCCTGCTCTGGCCACAGCCACAGCCACGGCCTATGGACTCCCAGCCTGGCTGCCTCCCCCAGCCTCGTGCCTCCAGCACCTCCTCTACCAGGAGCAGGCCCTGCCCCCCCATCCCACAGGGTGCTCCACATGCCCTGCACAGTACACTCCCTCCACACACGGTCACCAGTCGCCCAGGTCCCTGGAGAGTAGGACCCAGAGTGGGTCCCAGGGAGGCGGGCAGGGTGAGGCAGGCGGGGAGGTAGGCCCTACACTTGTGCATACAGGCAGCACTTCCCTGTGGCAGGAAAGTCCGCTGGTGTCCTCAGCCGTGGCTGAGCAGGGAAGGGTTAACCTGGACACGGGGCTCGGGGCTCAGGGTACTGGGGAGCAAGGGGTGTCCATTTGCCCTAGGTGCTCAACACGGCCTTTGTGAAAGGAGCAATGCCCACTCCACAGGCAAACCCAGGTGCCGAGCCCACAGCACACGGATGGCACAGGGCCTGCAGATCTGCCAGCTTGGAGGGACATCATGCCGGCCACCCGTGCCCGTGCCCACTCCCTCAGCCTCCTGCAACCCGTGAGCTTCTCCCTGTGGCACACCCCCAGCCCCTAGCCCCAGCCCTCCAGGGGTCTAGGCAAGGGGGGTGTGTGTGTGCATGTGTGTCTGCTGCAGGCAAGGCCAAGGGAGGCCAGCCTCTTCCAAAAGACACTTCCTTTACGAGCCCACACATGCCCGTCCACTCAGCCCCCATGGCCACAGCCCCCCCCCGCCCCCAGCCCCAGGGACATGCCCTGAGTGATCCACTGACCAGGCTGGGCTCATCTCTCAAACGCTCCCAGAGGCAGCCCATGGATTTGTCCTCCCAACATTGGGCTCCTTCAGCCAATGCTTCCTGCAAGATGAAACCTGGACAGCCCCCCCTCCCCAGCCACCATGTCCTGCGGCCTTTCCTAACCCAAGGGTGCTTCCTCTCTCAACCACCCAGTCCTGGCCCCCAGCTTCTCCCACCTTGCCCTTCCCACCCCCAACAGCCAGGCTTTATCTCCTGCTCTTAGGAAAGTTATTCCCACTACCCTCAGAAGACTACCCACCTGAGTGCCCACAGGGCCCTGAGGCCATGGCTGATGCACCAGCCCACAACACACACCCTGTGCTGCTGCACGGAGGGCTCTCAAGGGCAGAACTCTGGAGCCAAACTATTGGGTTCAAGCCCCAACTCTGTCGCTTTCTACCTGGGTTATGTGGGTTATCTACAAAGCTCCTCTGTGCCTCAGTTTCCCCATGTGTAACACAGGGGTAATAACAGCACTGGCCTCAGGGGCTGCCATGGTATGTGCCTGTCAGCATGTGGAAATCCTTTCGACTGCAGTGGAGGAGGTATTCCTCCTACCATCATGACATCACCATGTCTCTACTTTTGCTGTTCCCCCTGGAAAACTCCTACCCATCCCTCAGAGCCCTGACACATCCATCCTAACCCAGCACTACAGGCTGCCACTCATCCTCTATGGTCTTCACAGACAGGCAAGGTCTGAACACAGGATCTGGCCGGGCGGGCACCTTAGGTCTGAGTCCAGTGGCCCAGGAAGGGGGCGACACATTGCGAGGGAGTCAAAAGCACACACGCTCCCTGAAGCTGGTCCCCAAGCTTCACACACACAGTGGTGTCTCCCTCCCAGCCACAGTGCTGATGGGGACAGGCGGCTCCCCAGGACTCCAGGCCCCTCCTCCACACCCCAGACTAAGTGGGGAGCAGTAGGAACCCCTTGTCAGTTGGGTCCCCTTTGGCTTCCCTCCTCAGGTTCCACCTTCCTCTGGCCAGGAGCCACCAGGAAAAGGTACACAGGAGGCGCCTAGAGAGGAGGGCAGAGCCTCACTCCAGATCAGGCCGCAGGCTGAGGGCTATCCATTCCTCCTCCCCAGGCCTCCATCCCACCTGGGGGAGGGTTCTGGGGTGTGGGCTAGGGTTGGGGGTTCTTTCCATGTCTGTCACTGTTTTCAAGCAAACACAGATTGAGTAATTTCTTAACACAAGTATCAAAACGATATGGAGCAGCCAAGCCCAGTGGAGGAGGGGCCGGCTGGGGGGCGCCCTCGGCCAGGCCAGCCAGCCTGTGGGCTCAGGAAGGGGACCAAGATGGGACTGGCACAAGACAAGGGGGACAGAAGAAGCGACCAGGGACAGGATGGGGACACAGGCACGGGCAGGCACGGAGAAAGGGACGACTCAGGCAAAGGCTCAGGCCCAGGTGGGGACAAGTCCAGATGGGGGGGCGGGGTCCTAGCACTATGTGGAGGGCACTATGGACCCTCAAAGCGGTAGGGGGCGGGCGGGGTAGCCAACCCCCGATAAAGAGGGCGGGGTCGCGCCCCCTCCCCCCC
>NC_060285.1:399962-419253 GCF_021613505.1 Equus quagga | reverse complement strand
ATCCGAGTCCCCCCTCGGGGGCGGCGCCCCTAGAGAAGCCAAGGAGCCGCCCCTCCCTCGCGGGCAGCTGGCAGTCGGGGATCGGGCCTCGCCGATCGGGCCTCTGCGCTCGCTCCCACTCGCTCGGACGAAAATGCAAATCTGCAATTAGCCGGGAGAGCTAAACAAATCAGAGGAAACAAAACCGGCAGAGACGCCGCAAATGCGAGCCTCTGCTGTTTCCAAAACAAGCACGAGGGAGGGGCGCGAAGCGGGATCTGCCAGAGAGCGGCGCCCCCGCGCCCGCCCCGCCCGCCGGGTGACGGGTCAGAGTCCAGCGGGACCGCCCCGGCCTCGCGCCTCCCCGCGGGCGCAGGTGCAGGGCCCCCCCGCGGCGGCGCCGCCCGACTCCCCGGAGCGCAGGACGGTTACCTGGGGACGCCGGGGCCGCGACAGCTCCTCCGGGAGCCCGGGCGCCGCCGCCGCGCCCCGCCTGTAGGCCCCGCGCCCCAGGACGCACTTGCAGGGGAGCCTCCCCCGGGAAACCCGCGACGCGCCGGGGCAGGAGGCTGACCCCGAGGAACAAGGGCGGCGGTGGCGGAGGTCACGTGGGCGGGAGCCGTCCCTACGGAACGCTCACCTGGTGTCGACAAGGCCGAGCGCAGCCCGCCTTTACGGAAGGGGCGCGGCAGGCAGCTCCGCCCCCGGCTCCAGGGTCAGTCCCAGGGCTCGGCCCCCGACTCCGCTGCCGCCAATAAAGCGCGACCATGGCCCCAGCAGCCGCCTGCACGACCCCCAACCAGCTCGCGTGCCACTTAGGAGCAGGGGTGGGGTGGGGCAGGGCGGGCTCTAGGGACAACTGACATGGTAGCCTGAGCCATGCGTCAGGGCCAGGAGAGCCTCCCCCAGGACCCCTCCCAGGTACAGGGTGTCACCACCCCCTCCTCACCAGCCCTGGCTCCTGGGGCCCTGCTCCTCCCTCTACCAGCCCAGATTGTGGGCCAGACTGCGCAACCCCAGGCCAGGCTTGGCGCGACTGGTCAGCCTCCCCTTGCAGTCTGGGCTCTGGGTCACAACGTGAAAAGTCACTCCTGGCTGGTGGCAGTGAGGTCACAGGCCCAAGACCCACGGCCAAGGGGGTATGCCCAGAGAAAGCCCAGGGCCTTCCTGACCACTTGTCTTAGGAGGCTCAGGTCCTGCTCCCCTGATCCCCTCCCCCTCCTCACTGCCTGTCAGCCACAGCCCCCAGCTGTGGGCTCCTTCCTGAGTGCACCCACGTGCCTCTCAGCCCCTCTGTCTGAGGCCTGAGGCCACCTCACCAGGGTCTCTGCATCTAACATCTAGCCCTTCCCCTCAGGGGTCTCAGGAGCTGAGCTGGCCAAAGCCCGAGGGTGTACACCACCGCCTGCTCCCTCCCTCTAGGCCAAGTGCAGCCTCTGTACATTGTGGGTGCCCACCTAGACTGGGGTCCCCCACACTGCCAGTAATCAGGCCACTCTCCTGTCCCCGTTCCTGCCTAACGCTATGGTGAGATGGCTTAGAAAGACTTGAGAACAGTTTCAGTAAATTATTCTGTTATTCAAGAACACGGCTCCTCCCAGGACTCCTCTGGGACCTTCAGGAAGAAGGTGGGATTCAATAGGCTCTGATGCCCCACCCACCCATCCACCATGCTGCAGCATCCACCTCTCTCCTAACCGACCCACGGTGTCCCACCTGGACGTGGCTTGGGCCCCCTCCTGGTCTCCCCACCCCAGCCTCACCCCATGTCCCTCCTCTGCACCGCAGTGCTCCAAATCAGAACATTCGCCACTTCACACTCTCCACCGACCTGCCCATGCTTGTGGGCAACCTCCACATGGACCCATCTGCTCAGCCCAAAGCCCCCGAGAGTGCCCTGTGTGCCACCAAAGGTGCTGTGTGCTGGGGACACGGGGCTGAGCCTCCACCCTCAGTGTCCAGGAGCCCCTGGAGGCTCCCAGAGGTTCCCAGCAGCTCTGCTGGCTCCAGGACACAAGCAGCCTCAGTCAACACGATGAACAGATGAAAAGGATGGGACTGCCACTTAGGAAAGTGTGAGCATTCTCCAGAGATAACCTCACCAGTGGATAACCTGTGGTCAGACTGACAGGGAGAGTAGGAGGTGCCCAGAGATTGGGAGGGGCCAGATTTGGGCAGGGGTGGGCACTGCAGGGGGTCTGGAGCACAGATGAGGCCTCTGGCCACCACGGGCAGGAAGAGCAGTTCAGGCAGCTGCCCAGCCACAGAAGGGCCTCCTATGTGAGTACCGAGCCCCCAACCCCCATCCAAGCTGGGAGAGGCTAGGGGCAGTGCTGTGTGCATTTGGAGCTCAATAACAGGCGTGAGCACTGATTTTGATGTCTGTCTCCCCCAGCCTGCCCACCCCATCTCTGAGCTGCCCCCACTCATCTCCCCTTTTGCAGGCTCACCTCCCACAGCCAGCTGGATGTTGCTGGCCAGGGCAGCCCGAGGCTCATGGCGGCTGCAGCTGGACCAGGACCATCCCCCCACCAGAGCCCCCTCCTGGGCCTTGTGCAGGAGGCGGGGTTGGGCGTGGGGGGCGGACGGATGAGGGCCAGTGTGAGTGAGGAGCAAGCAAGGCCTGTAATCTCCCCATCAGTCTGTCAGCGCCTCAGCGGTCACCAGAGCCCCGCCTCCTCCCTCACAGCCGAATCCCACGATTAGCTTGGGGCATTGTGCCAAGCCAGCATGCAAGCCAACCACTCACACACACATGACCACACATGTGCTGGCACACATGTCTGTGATGCCAAGGGGGGACCCTGCCAACAGGGGTCCTGCCCCAGTGTCCCCAGGACAAAGAGCCCACGGAAGGTACCCCAGACCCAGGTACTTGGGCCATAAGGGGCTGTGGGTGGGAGGGGTCTCGGCCAGCCCCAGCACTGGGTCAGCCCAGGCTGCCCAGAGGGGCTGAGAGGCTTGGCAGAGCTGGGCAGGCCTGGAGTTGGCCTCGAGGGAGGGACCAAGTACGGGAAAAGTGGGGTCAGGGCCATCTTCACAGAGGGGACAACACAGAGAGCATTGCAGGGAACTGCTCCAGGCTGCAGTGGAGGTCTTCTGTCCAGGAGGGGTTAGGGGCCTGGCGGGGTGCATGGTGCTTGGGGCACTGGACAAGGTCTAGAGGCCAGGTTAAGGTGGGACAGTAGGCAGGGCCCCACAGGAACAAACACTTGGGCTAGGGCTTTGGGAAGGCAGAGGGACAGGAGCTCCCAGTGAGGAAATGCCCCAGCTCAGGGTGGTGAGTGAGACTCAATGCCTGTGTCGGGGGGCAACAAGGTGGCCAGGATTGCATGGGAGGAGGTGGGTGCCCAGCCTTCCTGCAAGGCACCCAGGAAGGAGCCCCCAGCTCCCTGGGGCCAGACCAAACTCCTCCCCCCTCAGTTGCTCACTCAGTTCAGCAAGGAGCTGCCACACACAGGGGCTGGGCCCGGGGCCACCTCCAGGAAGCACTGCTGGGCCTGGCGGACAGGCCTCCCTGGGTCTCCCTCTCTTCATCCTCCTTGGCCTCCCATCCACCATTCTGACATCCTTTCATGGGTCCTGAGGTCCCTTCAGGGTGGCCCCCAAATCAGGCCTGATTCCAAGATGGGGGAGGGGAGGCCAAGCCCCTCAAGGCCCCTGGCCAGGCTGGGGAGCATCTCCAAGGCTGACAGGGAGCAGGTGGGCCCCGCTGGAGTACACCCCCCCCCTCCCCCGCCGCCACCGGCTGCTCTCACTCACCCACTTCTCCCACTTACTGCATGGAGAGGGGCGGCCCAAGCCAGGGTCCCTCTTTCCCCTCCCAGGGCAGCTGCTACCTTCCCTGCAGGGGCACCAGCCTCACCTCAGCAGTGTGCTGGGCCCTGCAGCTCCTCCGAAGCAGGCCCCTAGCTCCAATAACACCCTGGCGGGGGGCCAAAATACGTGTGTGGCCCAGAGACCCCCGCCCTCCCCATAGCTGGGCCCCACACCACCCAGGTCACCCCCATCCTGCCAGGCTGCTGCCCCACAGCCTCTGAACCACATGCCACAGGCTCCCTTGCACCCCAAGACAGAGCTACGCTCCCTGGCCTATGAGGGCTGTTCCCAGACCCCTGTCCAGCACCTCTCCCCAGCCAGCACTGGACCCACATGGGCACCAAGCCAATCACTTTTTCCCGCCATCCCCTACGCTGCCCTCAGCACGCCCTGCTGAGGCCTCTGAAGACCCCTGGAACGGCCTCAGCCTGAGCAGCCAGCTTGGGGCCGGCCAGGGTGCCTGGAGGGGAGCCAGTGGTGCCCCCCAGCAAGGCCCCCATTCAACCTACAGCCCATGCCCTGCACAGGTGGCATGCTGGCCCAGGGGCCCCAGACCAGAGCAGAGGACATCTGGGAGAGAGCACGGGGCCCACACAGGGCCAGCCGGCCGGAACCATCCCAGCCTGGGGAGCAGACGACCCTGCCCAGCCACTGTGTTGACACAGGTGGCCTTCTGAAAGGCTGACATCAAACCTTTTTCCTCTTTCTTGCTCTCCTTGAGGAGAGGGCCCAGCAGGGGCAGCGTTGGGCACAGACATCTGAGCTCGCCTGTTTGCCTCTCCACCATGTGGGAAGTGCTAGCCAACAGTGTCCGAGGGACCAGGGGGTACCACCCCAGGGGTCCGGTCTCCACACCTGGAAGTGATGTGTCCAGGGCAAGACTGACGGCAGAGCCTGGGTCAAAACCCAGGCTGCACCCAAAAGGACTCCCTCTCCCTCCAGACAGCTCCCAAAGCCAGGACTCACCCGGCACCAGGATGGCAAGCTGCCAGGTGTCAGAAGTCTCTCGATCTCAGGGGCTGAGGAGGAGGGTCTGGGCACTGAGCCGGGCCCTGTCCCCTGACGACCCTGATCCCAGACCAGGGCCAGCCCCTCCCCCGACCAGTGCACTGGGATACCAGCTGCCAGCCCACGGGGCGGAGGCCCACCAGCCACAGTGGGAGGCAACGTGGGTTGGCCAGTGTCTGTGTGTGACGGCAGCACTGAGCCACAGGAGGGGACACGGAACCCCAGCTCTGGGTCTGGGCCAGCCCTGGGCTCCTCCCCGTGACACAGACATCGCCCTGGGGTCCCACCAGGGGTGGGCTAGACCTGCAGGCGTCCTCATGAACAGCCTGGATGCCATCCCTAGCCATCCGGGGCTCCACTGGGAGTCTGGGTCTAGTCACTGTCACAGGTTCGTGAATTCCACAGAGCAGAGTAACCAACAGCCATGGGCGGGCGATGGGGCAGGACAGGCAGAGGCCCAGCCTGGTCCTTTAAACACTCCTGCAGCTGCGGAACCCCAGGGCAAGGCGGGGTTCTTGCCTGGTCAGCAGCGGGGTCTGGGGGCAGAGAGAAGCAGAAGCTCGCCAGGGAATATGAAACCACAGACGGAAAGAACCTGGCGGGACATGTGGCCTAGAGAGAAAAGGGAAGCAGTGCGACTTCCCCCTCTGGCCCCTGCACCCCAGTGCCCCCACTCCACCAGTCAATTACAAGCCACCGGATCCACCCATCTCAGCCTGTAATCTGAGACCAAAGACAATTAGTTAGGAGGCCCCACCCCAAGCACAGACAGCATTTAGCCTCTGGGAGAGGGATCTGCTCCTCGCCCCAACTAGTGACTACACCTACCTCACACAGGGAGGTTGAGGCTGGGGAACCACTGCAGCTCGCCTGAAACCGATCAGGCCTGGGTTTGAGTCCTGGCAGGTCTGATCGGCTTACCTCCTTCTCCCCCCTCCCCTGGCCCCCAGCTCCACCTGCAACCAAGGCAGGCTCTAGGCACAGGAGGCTCCTCAACAGGGAAGAAAAGCTTATTCCCCCCAGCTAGGAGGCCAAGACAAGAGGCTGGGTGCCTGTTGCTGAAGCAAGAAGGACTGAGGTATGACATCAGGAAGGACTTCCTGCTCACAGGAAGACAGCCCCAGTGGCAGAGGGCCTGGTACCTCAGTGTGGCCCTGCCCAGATCAGAGAACGGACTGCATGGGAGGGCGCTGGAACCCACAGCCTTTCCCCAACACTGCACCCCCCCCGCCCACGTCGGGGTGACCATCAGCTCTGGTCCCCAAGATGTGGGTATGAGGCAGGCAACGGGAAGGACACTGTGATGTTCCCAGAATGGCCCAGGTCCCGGGATGGCTCAACTGCAACAGACCTCTCCTGGGGAAGAGGGCATATGCCATATGGACCCCTCCCCAGGCTGCCAGCCCACCCCAGTGCCTTCCAATTCAATCTCTTCTGCTCCACTCGCCTGAGCTGGTGCCAGGCCCCCGGGCATCCTGCTCTGCCCCACCTGCCGGCACTGCCTTCCAGTGTGGTCCCTCCAGGGGCTGCTGGGTACATGGCCTTGGGCACACACAGGCATGGACCCAGGGAAGCCCAAAGGGCAGAGGCAGCGTCCCACATGGCTCCTTGCAGGGCTGCATCTCAGGTCTGGGGGGCAGGAGGGTGGCCTGAGGTTCAGGTCTCAGTGCCCCACCCTAAGCAGACTAAGTCACGCCCCTACCTGCTCCCCAGCACCCTGGGAAGCACCGAGGGTGAGTAACCTGCCAAAGGTGTGTCCTCGAACCTGGCTCTGGAGGGCGGTCCCAGAGGGCCTTGAGGCCATGGTGCTAAGGCCTCTAGGGGCGAAAGGGGCCCCCTAGCTGGGCCAGCCCCCTGGGCCCCGAGGACAGGGTCCAGGTTTCCTCCTGCCCTGTGCCTCCCCGAGAAGGGCCCTGGCCCACTCCAGGCTCACTCTGCTGGCTGTGACCTCAAGCATTCTCCAACCCAAGGGTGACGCATCCCCTCCCACCCCACCCCCAACCGGTCTGAGCAGCCGAGGGAGGTGGTGGAGCTGCCCAGACTTGCCCTTCCCTGCCTCCTGAGGCTCCCAACCCACGGCCCCGGAAGTGGATCGCTCTCCCATGGCTGCACCTCCCCCCTCGGGTGGCTGGACACGGCTGGATAATCCAAAATAATTCCTCCTTGGCAGGCGGCCGGCGCGAGAGGGGGACCGCATTCCAAACCCTTGTTTTTCTCACTGACTTCCCTCCCTTCCTGGGGCAAGGAACCCCTGGCCCAACCTCAGGCCTCTCCTCATCCCTCAGACAGAGATGAGACCCCAGTAGGTACGCGGGGAGGAAGTGGGAAGCTCAGACCTGCCGAGCCCACCTGCTCCGCCTCAGTCTTCTCTGGGAATTCCTAAAGGCTGACACACCACAAAAAACACCCAGCAGGCCAGCCAGGCCGATGCTGACCCTGCCTCCTAGAGACTCTCACTCAGGGCAGAGGAGGGATATCCCAGTCCCCTCTCTGCTGGACGGTTCCTGTCCACTCTCAGGCTCTCAGACAGCATCTCCCTTCCATGCCAAGGTAACATCTGGGCATGCGGTCAGGGGGAGGCCCCCCACCTCTGGGCAGCCATGTTCCCCACTCTCCACAGGGCCCAGCCCCAGCTGGGAGGGAGCATGAGGGCTGAAATCAGACAGGAAAGCGGGAGCGCCCCAGGGTCATCACAGGCCCAGAGAGCCCTCTAAGGCCCGGACATTCCACTAGCTTTGGGGCCCAGCTTCACCCCCATCCTGACCCCGCGACAGGCCACCATCGGCACAGATAGACCCCTTCCTTCCTTTTCCAAGTTGCTGGGAAGAGAAGCCCAATGACGCAGCAGGAAGCTCTGGGGCTCTTAAGCTCAGGGATCCCTCAAATCTGCCAAGCAGCCTGAGCAGAGTGGTGGGAAGGGCCCATCCAGGAGGGCTTCCTGCAGGAGGAGGTACGCACAAGTGCAGGCGAGAGGGTGTGGGGCAGGGCCCAGGCACTGAGTACCCCACCCCTTGTCCCCCTCCGCAGTTCTGAGACTTCCTGGGTCCCAAGGTGTTCACCCAAACACCACACCAACAAACCACACCAGGAACTGTCGCGCAGGCCCTGTGGAGAAGCAGACTCCCGTCCCCAGGACTTGCCAGGAGCTGAGCAGACCCTAGTCCCCTGAAACCCGGAACCTGCACCCACCTTCCAGCCCGGTCAGGCAAGACCAAGGACTCACAGGGTGCTCCTCGTCCACGCTCTCCTCACTAGGAGTCCCAAAGGTGAGCGGGCTGCCAAGGCCTGACCGCGGATCCAGCCCCCTGGGGAAAGCCCGGGCTCAGCCGCCCCGGAACCGCGACCCGGTGGGTAGGGGCCCGGGGGCCCGGAGCTCTTGCACGACGAGGACTATCTCCGTCCAGTGCATGGGTCTTGGTGGCTGGAGAGGTGGGGGACATGGGCGGCGAGGGGCGGTCGGGAGCCAGAAGGGGTCTGAGAGGCTCCAAAGGGACGCGGGCGGCGGCAGAGGGCGCAGCGCCGGGCTGGGGACCCTGGGCCCGGCCAGGCTCGCGCCCCCGCGCCGCAGGACTCGCCTGCCACCTGGAAGAGCGCGGGGCGGGAGCGGCCCAGCCCAGATCGAGGGACACAGGACGGCGGCCAAGGCCCGAGCAGCCCTCCGCGGGCCGGCACCCGCCCAGGTCCCCGCGCCCCGAGAGGACCAGGCCGGCGCAGCGGCGCTGACGGCGAAGGCTCCCGACCAGCGCTGCCGCTCCGCGGGCCCCGAAACCCGCCTCCGTACCTGCACGTCCGAAGCCGAGGCTCGATGGCGCCCAGGCCGCGATCGGCGCTGCGCTCCGGCCCGCGCGGCTGCCATGGAGACGGGCCTTTGTGTGGCCGAGGAGGGGCCGGAGCGCGGGAGCAGCGGCCCCGCCCCCGACGGGGATAGGGGGGCGGGGACGAAGAGGGGGAGGGGAGGTGGAGAAGAGGGGAGGTGGAGAGGAGGGGTGGCGGGCCGGCGCTCCACGCCCCCGCGCCCCCAACGGCCACAGTGGGTCCACCGCCTCGCTGGGGAGGTTCGGCCCGGTTTCGGCCCAGGTTTACCCAGGCAGCGAGCGCCCCTCGGCCTGGGCACCACCCTTGGAGCGCCCCGGGCCACAGGGAGGCCCAGGCCTGGGCTCTCCACTCGGCACATGGGGAGGGCACCCCGCCCTCGTGGCTGATTCTGAGGCAGGTTGGGCACCGGCACCCCAACTCTGGGACTGGGAATAGGCTGGCCACACCCTTGCCCTTTCCGGGGGGTGGAGGCTGCTGGGCCTTGACCCCTTCCCTGGAGCCTCACACCCCAACCTCCTAGGGAAAGGGGGCGCCTGCCAGGAGTCCTCTTACAACCCATCCTTGGACCCCAGCTGCCTTCCTTTCCCTCACCCACCCCCAGCGGGCCTCTGGGAACCCACACCCAGGACCCAGAAGCCGTCCCTAGGTGACTGGAGGTAGTGGTGACAGACAGCCTCTCCCTGGGGGTTCCAGCTTTGGACTTGAGCTCACTCCACTTCTGGCCACTCCAGCCCATCTGCCCTGGTCCTGACGCCCCTGGGGCCCCCTGAATTTCAGAAGCGGTGGGGACCCTCCCTGGGGCCAGCTTTCGTGTGTGCTCCCTCCTGCTGCCCCTCACGCAGTCTCCAGTCATAGGACAAGGTGTGGTGAGTATCAGCTGGGGACTGAGGGAGGTCGTGGGATCCCCCAAACCCTAACCTGCACCCCCACACTGGGACACCCCTGCCCTCTTTGGGGACCTATCCCCTACCCAGACTTGTCCTCTTCTTGCAGACAGTCCACTTCCTCCTGTCTCCTCCCCTAATGCTCAAGAACACCCAGCCACTGGGGCATCGACGGGAGGATGTCACTCATTAGTTCTTTCAGCATCTCGCTGAGCTCCCAGCCCCAACCAGCCAGGCCAGACCTTCACCCCTTCAGCCCTGAACTGCATCCACAACACGGCCCACCCAAGCCCCCACCACAGGGCACCCTAGAATTGTCAGGGTCTGACAGCAATGCCAACTTTTTATCAAAAAAGGAAGTTACAAGACAAGCTTTGTGTCACAGAAGGGCATTTTAATACCAAAAATGTGGGAAGGCTACTATCCCAGACTAAAAGGGAGTCTTTAAATAGAGCGCAGGAAGCTTGGGGGTGAACACTGTCCTTCCTGCCCCTAGAGCTGCCGACGGGTAAACTCTGCCTACCTCCACCCAGAGCCGCCCCCAGGCCCTGCACACGGCCCCTCCAACCTCGGGAGCCTCAGTGACTGACCACAGCACCCTCCTGGACCAACTGGGTCCTGCCTATGCAGGCCCCCCTGCCCACAGGCCTCTCTCCACTCATCTGCCCCTTCTTCCCTCCTCACTGCCTGCCCCCAGCCCAGTGGGGAGACAGAGGCTCAGCCAAGCCAGAGCTGACCTGATCCTGGGATAGACCGAGGGGACTTCTGGGGGACAGGATGGAGCTGGCAGGACTCCATGCCTAGCCCCTCCACCCCACTGCTGCACTGTACTCGGAGGCCTCGTCTGTGCAGAGGGGTCAGGCCAGGAGGAAGAAGGACCCTCCGTGGCTCCAGGTACTCCAGGGGAGCGGCTGCCTCCCACCCCTACACTTCAGCCTTGGAGTGTCCCTCCCCTGAGCCCCTGCCCTCCATGGTCCTGAGGACAAGCTGCTGTGAGGAACAGCTGCACGGCCTCAACCAGAGCCCTCGGGGAAGACAGGGAATCAGGAACCTGGCTGTGTCTTCTTGGACTGATGGAGGCCAAGGGTCCTGGGCGCTCCGCGGAGGCCACCTTGCAGCCTCTCCCCTGCAGCCTGTGGTGCCCCAGCCCTCCATCACTTGCAGCAGCCCTCAGAAAGTCAAGCGAGGTGACCGTACAATACGGGGAACACAAGCTGGAGTGATATTTGGGGCATACCCCTCATGCATGGGGTCACAAGCATAAGAGGGCCCAGACCCAGGCCTGGCACCATCTCTGGCCAGCAGAAGAGAGCTGTGAACAAGGGCAGCCGCAGGCAGGACCTCCATGGTCCCCTCTGCCCCTTCTTATGGAGTCAGAGAGCCAGCCAGTCACAAAGAAGGTGCTAGCATCTCTGCAGACATCCCTGGAGAGCACGCCCTCGACAGGGAGTCCGCCCCTCCAGACCAGACCGCCCGGGGCAAGCTGACCAGAGTGGCATTTGGGTCCAACATGGTACCTTTCTCACTCAGGTCCCCAGCTTGTCCCTTCTGTAAAAATGCATTTACTGCCCCTGCCTGCCCCTGTCTTATCTGTTTAGTTGCAGTCATGTCCTTGGACCCTGTACCAGGCTGGGCTCAGCTGTCTGTAGAATGGGGAGAGTGACAGGCTGTCCTAGGTCATGGTCAGGGCTGGACCAGGCAACATGGGCATTTCTGGAACCAGCACACAGTGGTGTCTAGTGCCTCTGCTAAACGCAGCATGGGGGAGTGGAGGAGTCAGGGAGCACTCCATCTGGGGCACAACTGAGTGGGGCTTCTGAGAAGGAAGCCCCTTCCCCAGCCTGCATGCGCGCTGCCAGGACCGGACTCAGGGAGACGTTTGGTGTGGGAAGTTGGTTGGAGGTCGGAGGTCGGGAAACTTACCGCAGGCCTGCAGCTCTAGGCCCACGCCTCAAGCCCACCCTCCCACTGGCTGACAGTGCTGTCACTATGCCGAGTGTCACAGCACTGGTGTCACATGGGGGGTGTCCCCTCTGAGGGCTGTTCACTCCTTGCCAAGGAGCTGGTGCCCCAAGGTTGCAGGGGCTGTGGAGGGCTGCCACGGGGGGTGGGGGCGGGCTGCACGTTGGGTGGACGGACACAAGGTGCGTGACTCAAGTGCCTATGAGCTGAGACACAGCGTGGGGCAGAATAAATGAGATGGTGCCCATGGGGTTGTTCCAGGAGTGAGACCTAGACAATGCTCTGCACCCTGCCGGAGGCGGGTTGGGCCCCACACCGCCCCCTAGTGGCCTCCCAACAAACCAAGGGGCAGAGCTCCTCCCCCAGCAAAGTGGCCTCTGCCCTTCCAAAGCCCATGACTCTACGCGAGGTACCGCCCAGGCCCAGGCAAGATGGGTGGGTGAGCTGTGTGAGGACAGGGGTCTGCCTGTCAGCTGCCTCCTTCTGTCTTGGGCTGGGCAGCCTGGTGAGGCTACAGGATACAACAGACACAACGCCTAGGGCCCACAGGGCTTGGGCAGATGGGCACCTGGAGCTAGTGGGTGGCCTTGGGCCCAGACCGGCAGGGCTCACTGCTGGCTCCGCCCCCCAGCCTGCAGCCATGCAGAGGACAGGTGGGGCCCGGGGTCGGGCAGAGGCGGATGAGGCTGTGGCCAGCACATAATCCACCAACAGTGAGGGGCCAGGCTGCGGTTTCAAATGTCACCTTTACAGCTGGGACGATGGTAGTGCCGGGCAGGGGCCAACCCGGGAGCAGCAGGGAGCCTGGTGGGGCTGCCTTTCCCTGGGGAAGGGAAAGCTCAGCCAGCCCAGGCCCCCAGAGGCAGTCAGACCCCTGGACCACATCCCTTGGCCCCGTCCTAGGGAGGGCACAGGACAGCCTGAAGGTCCTTGGGCAGGGAGCCGATGATGGTCTCGATGTACAGCTGTGCCCGCTGCAGCGTCGCCTCCTTCACAGGGAGCTGGTGGCCCTGTGCCCACACCTGCAGGGGCAGTGTTGGTCAGGGGCAGGTGACCTCCATGCCCAGCTGGCCGAGGTTGGGCAGAGCCGGGAGGCATCTCACCAGCTTCTCCCGAAGTTTCAGGACCAGGTCCACGATCTCCACCTCGGACTTGTCCTTCATCCAGGCCTCGATGTTCTGCTGGGACAAGATGGGGCTATCCATCACCAAGGCCCTCACCCAGCCCTGGGCCCATGTCCCCCTACTCCCCCAGCCCCTGCCCTGGGCCTGCACTTCCACTACCTTCCCCCTCAGGCCCCTCACCGCCTCACAGATGGCCTCGAGGTGCAGGGCCTCCAGCTTCTGGACCATCTCTTTGTGCCGCTGCCGGTACCAGCCATCAAAATGTGGGGACTTGAAAAACCTCCTATGAGTGGTGAGAGGCAGTGGCTGTGGGGCTGACCCCATGTGCCAAGTGGTGGGTATGGGCAGCCTGTGCCCACCAGCAGCAGGAACCTCAAGACCCTCATCTGCCATCCACCCACCTGTAGAGGCCCAGCCAGTCACCCTTGAGGATGCAGGTGAGCTGGGGCCCCGCGTGCTCCAGGCTACAAAGGAAGTCATCCTGGCGGAAGGGACGGATCTGGGGAGGGGTCTGAGACAGGGGCCAGGTAAGCCTGTGTGCCTGGGTGGGCATAGCCTCACAGTCCCTGCACCTCAGCTGGCCAAGAGCCTCCCCAGACACACTCCCCATCTGAGGACCCCAGCCCCTACCGTGCCTGGCACAGATCCCAGGACAGTCCTCCCAGAGAGAGAGCCTCGAGCCCCTTGGTGTGGCCCCCATTTCTCTGTCCTGTGAGGGATGGCTGGCAGGTGTGGACACAGCTTGGAGCCCTGGGAGATCCTGAACACCTATGACCTCCTCCCGTCTCTGCTCCCAGACCTTCCCTCCTCTAGAATCAGGAGGGAAACCCACCCTCCCAACCCCTCCCTGGAGCCCCATCTCGACCCCCACCTTCCAGGGCATGATGCTCTTCTGCAGGGGCATGAGGCTGGCCATGTAGTGCTCCTGGTGGGGAGAGGAGTGAGCTTGGCGCCCCAGCCCCCTGCCCCCTGCCCCCATCCCCTCCTGCCCTGGGCCTCACCAGGGGGATGATGAAGCTCTGTGTGAGCTCCAGGAGGTGCCGCCTCAGCAGCGCGGTCTGCATGTCTGACGGCCGCTTCTTCTGCAGGCCCTGCTGGGGAGGAATCTGCTCAGCCCCAATGCAGCCCCAGCCATGTGCACCCCTTCACACACACCAAGCACACCTCCCCTGCCCCCTCAAGCCTCTCCCCAGTTGGTACCTTGAGCAGCCGTTTGAGCAGCGCCTTGTCTCGGTGGAGGTGGGCCGTGTACGCAGTGTAGAGGCCTGGCGGGAGGGCAGAGCTGTGCCCTGTTCCTCAGGGACCTCCCTCCCACACACCCACAGCCCCACCTGCTCTGGCTGCACCTGCACCTCTGCCCTGATCCCCATCAGGTGAAGCAGAAAACATCCTGCCCCCTGAGGCCTCAGAGCCGCTGCCTGGGTCCTGGAAGGAAAGGATGGGGCTGGCCTGAGGGCCACACACCTGGCTTGGTGTCAAGGGTTTTCAGCCTTGAGGGCTTTTTCAGCTTGACCTGCTTAGGAAGGTCCCCTAGAAAACACGCCCCGTGATCGAGCCTCAGTGCCACAGCTCATGGCCCGCAGGCTCAGACCCCTCAAAGCCCCTGGCTGGGTGGGCCTCTGAGCCCCCACCCACCTCCCCAGAACCCCTGGGCAGAGGCTGGGCCAGCTTCACCTGACATCCTGGGCTCCCCGACACGAAGGATGTGGGGCCAGTGCTGGAGCATTTTGATAAAGAAAGGGTTTGTGACTCCCAGGACCACGTTTGGTCTAGAGAGGAGAGAGAGAGAAGAGGCAGAGGCAGGCCTGGGGTGGCAGAGCGCAGGTGGGCAGGGAGGATGTGGGCACTTACGGGGCCTGTGTACGCGTGGTAAACTCCCTGAACTCGCTGTCATGGATGGTGAAGTAGGGGCGGTAGTCACAGCAGAACTTCAGGGGATGCAGGCAGCTGCGGGGTAGGGCATGGCGGGGGTCTGAGCACGGGAGGGCCCAGCCCGACGCCCCCTCCCACTGCTGCCCGGCCTACCGGGTCAAGGCCAGCACCATCTCCGAGGACATGGCGGGCGAGGGCGCCAGGACCACCAGGGGCTCCCCGAGGAGCATGAGCTCCCACAGCGTCTGCACGTGGGCCAGCACAGGCTGGAAGCACCTGACGTGGGGCAGAGGCAGTCAGGGAGGCCCAGCAGGGGAAGGCTCCCAGCACTCAACTCCCAGTAGGCCCAGGCAGCTCCCCAGGGCCCAGGCAGGCCCAGCTCCATGAATGCTGGGCACTGCCCCAGAGGGGAGACGGTGGTGAAGACACGTGCAGATGCCGAGGACATGTCTAGGGCCGTCCCATGCTCTGACAGTCCACCTGCGATGGCCTGGCCCCGTGCCCCATGTGCCTAAGCCGGCAGCCTGGGCTCCTGCTGGGCCCAGCATAGAGCAGGACAGTCTCCAAAGCCCAGGTCCCTCACAGACTTGCCCAGAGAGGGGCAGCCTCAGGGAGCAAGTGTCTCCTAACACAGCCACTCTCCTCCCTGCACCTGCCTTCCAGAACTTTCCTGCCCACTGTGCCCATTTCCTCTGGGTGCAGACACTGGGGCATTGGGTTCCTCTTCTGTACAACTGTTCCTCATGGAACTGGCCTAGGGTTAATTGCTGATGGGCAGTCCCCCCAGTGGCCCTCACCCTGCACAGGCCTGAGCCTCATGGGCTTACTCACTGTCTACCTGGGCAGCAGGCAGTAGGGGCTCACCTGAACAGGTCTAGCTCATGCACGCTGGAGAGGACCACTGGGGCTGGCAGCAGGTTCTGAGAGGAAGGGTGGGTGGGGTCAGGCCAAGGATGAGGCGGGCACCCTGCAAGCCCCAAGCAGCAACTCACCCCAGGAGAGCTCTGGGGGCTGCAACCCCTGCCCCACATGCCTCCCCACGCCCACATCTTGCACCACAGGAGAGAGTAGGGGGCAACCAGCCCTGCATCAAGACAGACCCCTGGCTTTGCTTGGGGTTTGGCCACCCCACAGGGACCCTGCAGGGCAAGTGGGGAGGCTCAGGCAGGTGGGAGGGTTGAGGCAGGTGGGGCACCACTGGCCCAGGAACGGGGGCCCCACCTCGTGGCCACACTGCTTCGGAGCACTAGATTCAGGCTTGTCCACCCTGGAAGGGATGCGCACCTGGGGAATGAAAGGAGCAGCTGCTAGCTGAGAATAGGTTTCTCCATAAACCTAGGGCCTTCCTGCCCCAGCTGGCCAGCCCTCACCTGGAGGACGACTCCCATGACAGGTAAGTTCAGGGTCTGCCCGGGCATGGGGGCCGGCCACTGGTCAATCTCATTGCACACTGTAGACACAGGAGGCCAGCGTCAGGAGCCTGCCCCATGCAGAAGCTGCCTGCCAAAGCCACCAGGCGCTACAGCTGGGAAATGACACCGCTCTGGCTGCACCTGACAGCCACTTACCTGCTTCCAGGCAGGGGGCGAGCTTGTCAAAGTACTCAGGGGCGATGAGGCTCAGCAGCGCCTGGAACAGCCGGACAAAGGGCAGGCGGGACACCAGCACCAGAGACTGGAGGCCGCATAGGGCCAGTGAGATGTCACGCCAGCCACTCAGGAGCCTGCAGAGACCCCTGAGGCCTGGCTCATACAGAGTCAGCCCAAGGCAGCACGTCCTACCAACTCCATTGGACAGCTGTCCCCAGGAATGGCCCAACTTGGAGTCCAGGGTTATTAGACATGAGGAAATCCAAAGGCTGCCCCAGAAGGGGGGCACCTCAGGTGAGAGCAGAGTGGGGCTGGACCTGGGCCTTCAGAGGGAAATGCACATGGCTGAGACCCTGGGAGGACCTCCCCATGGGTCAAGGAGCTTCTGCTTTTGGTGTCTGAGTTCAAGACTGTAGTTGTCCTGACACTGAAAGTGTGGTGAGGGTCCCCTCCAGCCAGCAGCAAGGAGCGGGGATGTCGTAGGCCCAGAGACAGAGAGCCATGGGTGCTGTGCCAGGTGAGGAAGGAGCAGCGGGGCCCATTCCTTGGTGGGACTGCAAGGAGAGCTGGACACAGTGGCACCCCCCCAGGCAGGGTGGCCCTTGTGATCTGAGCAGGGGTCTGCAGAAGGAGTGGGCACTCCTGGAGGCTCAGGACCTCCTAGCCCGTCAGTCCTTCCCGATGGCCACCAGCCCCTGCCTCTCAGTGGCAGCAGCCCAGGGCAGCCAGGCGCTCACCTTCTGGAAGTAGCCCCTCTTCACAGAGCTGTCCTTCACCTGCCTGAAGTACACGTAGCCAAAGTAGTGTGCCGGCTCCCTCTGGAAGGAGCGGGTCAGCCAGGCTGCGCCACTGCCGTGCCCCCTCCTGCTGAGGCTGTTCCACACTCTCCCCAGCCCTGGGGGTCAGGCCCAGGGGTCCCTGGCTCAGACAGAGGGCAACATCTCTACAGGGAACATCTCTGCAGACAGTGGTAAGCGGCTCAGGGGCCCAGGAGCACCCAAACCAAAGGCGTATGGGGCCTCTGCACATCACACACACACGGTGCTCAGGAAAAGCTCCAGGGACCCTGGTGAGTCCCCAGAAGAGCTGGTTCATCCCCAGTCGAAGCTGGGGTTGGCCACCGCCTCTCCTTCCACACAGGGCCCAGGCACCTTCAAGTAAAAAGGCTACTCATGCCAATCCTACCCCAGTCTTGGCACAGGCTGGAGGGGCAGCCCAGGCTCACCTGCAGTGACACGGGGGCCCCAGTGTCATAGTGCCTGTCGTCGTGCCAGGGGCTCCTCTGCCCTCCACACTGACGAATTCGGAAGCTGAACTGAGTGTCCCCCAGGCAGCCTGGGAAGAGAGGCAGCCCCCGCCATGCTGTGTCAGGGCTGGAGCCTCTCTTGCCAGCACCTGGGGGTGGAGACCAGGCCCCCCTGGACTCTAAGTGCCCCAGAGAGAAAGTCCAGCTGGGTCTGCATCTCTAGTGGAAGTCCCTGGGTTCTAATTCCTGCACACCTAATTCCCGCCTGCGAGTTTTAGAGTGAACTTAGCCCACAGAGAAGCGTCTGCTATGAGCGAGCACAGGTGGGGATCGGGAGACCCAGTGTGTGGCCCAGCCTCTGCTGCTCCCTCTGCCCAGACACACCTCTTTTCACACAAACTGGGTGAACCTAGCTGCCACTGCTGCAGGGTGGGATTCAGGGTATCTCCAGGGAGCGGGAGTGGGGCTGGCAGGCTGCTGGCTGTGATGCCCCTGGCCCAAGCCACAGGTGCTCTTGGATGGCCTCATCTCCCCACCTTCTTCCTCTTACCCCCCAGCCCCAGAGCCGGGGAGAGTTGGGGTCATCTACCTGAGTGGGAGTCAGGAAAGGACAGGTAGCAGATGCTGCTTTTCTGAAACACACGAAACCCGGTGAGGGTTGGCTCACTCCTGGGTGATGTCTGCTCCCAAGAGGGCCGGGACCCACCTCCTTGTCCGTGAGCCGGAAGTCACTGGGGTACACCAGCTGTGGGGGACAAAGAGTACTTGGTGATGTCGGCTGGGCAGGTGTGGTGCCTGCCGGGCTGCAGGTGAGTTCCTCTCACCTCCCCCCACCCTGCCATTGCCATCTCCCTCCTCAAGCACAGCCTTGTTGGCTAAGACCCTCCTGCCCTACCCCTGCCCCAGGCCCCTCTCAGCACGAGACCAGTCATCCCTCCCTTGGCCTTGGCCACCACACCTGAGCGGGCTCCCTGACACCTTTCTTTCACCCCTTGCCTTGGGGCCACTTGCCTAGACTGTGGCTGGGCCTCCCTGCTTCCACCATCCCCACAGCCTGTCCCCACAGCTTCAGGGAGTGGCTGTTCAGAGCCCTCCCGTGGCCTCCCCTCTCGCTTGGAGTGGTCACAGGGCCCTGCCTCCCATACCCTCTCTGCCTCCCCAACTCCACCTCACCCAGCTGTCCACTGGAGGGTCTTTGGCACACCATTCTCTCTGCCTGCCCTCCCAGACTGGGCCTGGCCAGCCTCATCTCCCTGTCTTTACTCAGATGTCACTTGACACGGTGGTGTCCCTGCCTCTCGACAGGAGCTTGAGCATCTTCACCCCTAACCCCACTAGTCAGGAGCTTCTGGCCTGTGCTATCTGGAGCATGAGCCCCAGGAGAGCACCCTGGGCCCTGGCAGTGTCCAGTGAGTGTGCCCAGCTGGACGAGCTCTATACCGCCTGGGAGTGGATGGTCAGTGAAAGCAGAGACACCAAGTGACAGGCTCTGAGTGATCTAGCAGACAGGCCACACTCTAGAGCAGGCAGCAGCCTGAGGCTCAGATCTCAGGCCCAGTGGCTCTAGTGTGTGGCCAGAATGGATTTCCTCATAGGATCCCCCAAAGGCAGGGAGTCCAGAGCCCCCACTCCCAGCAGGCCCCTAAGGTCTCTCCTGGGAGCTGGTATGCCTTGGGCTTTGCTACTGCCCTGTCCTGTGTTCAGATGCACTGGCCAGCTTTTCCAGGTAGTAGCTGTGCCGGGAGCCCTTGGTGGGCCAGGAGCTGAGGGCCTGCACGCATGGACACCATCCTCAGGCCACCTGCCAAATTTCTACACTGAGGAGTTGGATTTTGGCTGCAACGAGGCTTCTGGGATGTGACCTGAACCCCCAGGCAGGGTGAGGTGCTGCACCCAGGGATCCGCGCTGTTGGAATGATGCAGCTTCTGGGATGTGTCCTGAACTCCCGGGCAGGGGGAGGGGCTGCACTCAGGGATCCGTGCTGTTGGAAT
>NC_060285.1:382691-399952 GCF_021613505.1 Equus quagga | reverse complement strand
GATCCGTGCTGTTGGAATGATGCAGCTTCTGGGATGTGTCCTGAACCTCCAGGCAGGGTGAGGTGCTGCACCCAGGGGTCCGTAGCATTGGAATGACGCAGCTTCTCGTCCTTGTTTGCTCTGGGCTTGCTGTTGTGGTCCTATTCTGCTTCTTCTGTTGCACACCAAATGTCCTGAGAACAGGACAGTGTCCCAGGCTCTTCTGCCTCCCAGCCCCTGGCAGAGAGTAAACCCTCACCAAACACATATATGTGGAGTGTGTGAAAACATCTATGAGGTATAACAGAACAGGTGGGTCATGTGGAAACCTCAAGGAAATGTCAGCTAAAGAGGCACCAAGAAGGAAGGGCCAAGAAGAGGAAGAGGGACAGAAGGGTATTTGTCTGTGGGGCTGGACCCACAGCAGCAACTTGGGACAGCTCCGAGGCAGGCAGGGGCCACAGGACCACTCAGGCCATGCCCTCGTGTGTGTACGTTGGGGAGGACCAAGGAAAAGCAGGTGCCTGGTGGCTGGACAAGGCCATGATGGGCCCTCTGCACTGAGGTCAGGGGGTCTCAATCTGGTTTGAGAAGGCCACCTTGACCTCCAAGCTCCACATCCATGCCCAGGGGTCCCATTAAAACACTTGACAGGGGAAACCGACATCCACGGGCTAGTGCATCCTCTCCTGGGAGCTGAGGCCAGAGGTCAGGGTGACTAAGTTGGGCCATGCCTCAGTGAGGGGAAAAATGAAGCAGACCCTCAGAGAGAGGGAGAGAGTAAGGAGTTTGCTGCATGATGACCCCCCTGCCCTCCAGGCCCATGAAGGTCTCTTCCTTTCCACCTGAGCCAGCCCACATGGGCAGCTGCTCCTGGAACCCAGTTGTCCGAGGAAGACAGATGCAGTGGACATTGCTGTGAGAAGGTACCTCTAGGACAGGGCTGCCTAAAGTGAGGTCTGGGTAGCCCAGGGCTCCGCAAAGTCCAAGCTGCCTTCTTCACTCTCATCTTCTCACCTGTGTGCAGTGCAGTTTCCAGAGGCTGTGGCAGCCTGTCGTGGGATAGCGGCTGCAGAGGCTGATGTGAGAATCCAGTGGCCTTCTATTTGGCCAGACGTTAAAAAGGTTGTAAAAGTGTCAAATGATGCCACTTTTCTCACTAAATTTTGTTTTGGAACATGTGGTTGTTTTCATAAAAACCTGTCATTTACATATATATATGTGTGTATATATATATGTGTGTGTGTATATATATATATGTGTATATATATATATATGTGTATATATATATTTTTTTGGAGGAGGATTAGCCCTGAGCTAACTGCTGCCAATCCTCTTCTTTTTGCTGAGGAAGACTGACCCTGAGCTAGCATCTGTGCCCATCTTCCTCTACTTTTTATGTGGGACACCTACCACAGGGTGGCTTTTGCCAAGCGGTGCCATGTCCACACCCAGGATCTGAACTGGCAAACCCCAGGCCACCAAAGCAGAACTTGCGCACTTAACCGCTGTGCCACTGGGCCGACCCCCCTGCCATTTATATTAATACATAAGATATTTAGTGGGGTTTTTTTATAATAGATTAATATTTTAAAATTTTCTCAGTTTTAATTCCTAGTAAAGATTGACAGATGTAACCCACACAGAAAGCTCTCTGGTCCTCAATCATTCTTAAGACTGTGAAGGCTCCTGAGACTGTGCAGTGCAGGAGCTGCAGCTGGCAGGACGTGAAGAAGGGGCTCTGGGCCCACTGGCCACTGCCTCACTCCACAGGCTTCCTGGCTTAGCGGGGTACTGAGGTGGATTTCCAAGAGCTGAGACGGTGGAGCCAGGCCTTTCCCTCAGCTGATCTGCTCGTTCTTGTCCTCCCACCGCCTCGCCCGTCCTCTTCTCAAGTCTGACTGCTGCCTCGCCTGCAGGTTTCAATGCACCCATCTGCACGGGACCCCCCACATCCTGTGCGTGCTGGGGCTCCTGAACCACCTATTCCCCGTGTCTCTAGCACAGAATGTGAACTCCTGGAGGGCAGGGCCTGTCTTCTCACCTAACTCTGTGTCCCCCCATAGCCAGCACAGTACCACAGGGACTGGCTGGTGGCAGCTGCTCAATAGTTGATTTACTGAATGAATGATAGGCAGCTCCTTGTCTTGGCTTTTCTCGGGGAGGGATTACCGGAAACAGTCCTCTCTCCCCCTCTGGCTGCCTCCTTCTCATCCTCCAAGATCTGGCCAAGCCCTGCTCCTTCCTCTGAGATGCGTCTGTCCATGGAGCTCCTGGAAGGCAGCCCCTAGGTCTTCCCTCCATGTCCCAGGACCATGTGCAGTACGAGGGTCTTTGTGGCGCTCAGCCATGCTGAGCTGTAAATAAGGCAGCACGAGGCAGGTGCTCCCTGAAAGCCTGTGGGCTCACCTGGAACGCCCCCCGATCTTCCCCATGACTTCCAGGGGAGGCAGGACCAAGAGGCAGCTCTGATGAGGGCTTTGGGGCCACGCCACCCAATGAGTCCACGGCCCCATTTCTGCACAGACCAGATGACTTGGAGAGGCTCAGGGCACTACTATGGAGCATTTCAGAGGTGCCCTGGGTGCCCAACACCCCAGCCCTGAGTTATGCAGCCTCAGCAAAGGCTCAGGAGCCCAAGCACACAGAGCCTTTAACAGTACTTGCTTTGAATTCGCTCTCTGAATGGTTAAGTTCTAGAAAACTATACATGAGAATCCCTCAGGAAACAGAAGAATCTCAACTCCTCTTGTGATTTTATGGGGAACAATTTGGGCAACGGTAAGAATGTGGGCTCTGTGACGTTGGGCAAACCACATCACCTCTCTGTGTTCAGGTCCCTTCCTCCCTCAAGCCGGCTGTCATAATAACACACACCTGGTGCGGCTGTGTGTGATGGAATGGGGTCTCCACAGAGCTGGGCACCGTGGCAGGACCCAAGAATCCTCGCTAAGTCAGCCCTTCCTGTTTAGAAGCTTTGGGAAGGGCCTGTGGAGTTCAGCAGGGCCTTGGAAAACATCCCCTCATCCCAACACTGCAGTAGCCTTCCCGAGGGTGGCCACTGAGCATCTTGGCCAAAGCAGTCACAGGGTGCACTGCCTTTCAGGGTCTCAGAAAGTTCTTTCTGACAGTGTGCTGAAGTCTACCTCCTGGCCTCCCCTGCACTGGTCAGCTCCCTGCTCTGTGTTGTGGCCTTCTGGGCGTAGAGAAGACCATCCTGATGGGCCTGCAGGGGCCTCCCTCCCTGAGTCTGCCACAGAGAAGCTGGAGGAAAATAAGCTGCCCATGTGGGCAGGGGTGGAGAGGCACCCAGGCTAGGCGAGCCGGGTGCACCTGGTGAACAAAAAGATGACTAGTGTTCCTGGAATGTGACCCACAAGGGTCTGATCTAATTCTAAGTGAACAGGGAGCTGTCGAAAGATTTGAAACAGGAGAGCCACAACGGATGGACTTTGGGGGACAGTTAGGTGGGGGTGACAGCAGAAGTGATGGATCTGAGATCCTTGTCGCAGGTGGAGCTGTCAGCCTTGCCGACAGATGGGAAACAAAGTGAAGGGAGTGGAGGAGCCAAGGGTGACCCTTGGGATTCTGGCTGGAGCAACTGAGGGGTAAGGTACCACAGCCAGTGTGGGGACACGGGGAGAGGAGACAGGTGTTCACTGGGGAAAAATCAAAGCCCTTCTCTCGTCCGTCTAGAGAAGTCTTGGCAGCTAGATTCCCTGCCTTTGCCCAGGGGCGCACCTTTCCGGAGGCGAAAGGGAGGAAGAGAACGGCTGGGGTCTGCCCGCGGGCACCTTGCACGCAGAGAGGTCGCGGGCCGCCTGCCTGGGGCGACGCCTGTGCTGCCCTCGCAACGCGGGAGGAGGAGGGCGCCGCCGCCCCGCCCCGCTCCGCCGCGCCCCGCCGCGCCCCGCCGCCCCGCGCGGCCCGCTCACCTCCAGCGCCTGGCCCAGCTCCAGGTCGAAGGTGACCACGCACACGCACTCCAGCCAGGCCGAGAAGCGCGCCCAGGGCGCCGCCGGAGCCCGCACCCCGGAGGACCGGGCGCCTGGGCGGCCGCGAGCCCGGCGAGGCCCCGCGCCTGACAGCGCGTCCATGGCGGCGGGCGGCGTCCGGCCGCGCGTTGCCTGGGGAACGGCCGGCAGGCGTTGCCGGGGGAACCGCCGGGGGGCGGGGGGGGGGGGGGGGAGGTGGCTCGGCCGGCGTCGGGACGGCGCCGCGGAGCAGTCGAGCGGCCGCCGCGGACCAGAGGGGCCCTGACGCGGCCTCGCACGCCCCTCGCGGCCGGAGGAGCGCCGTGCAGCTGGGCCGTGCCGAGCCCACCAGCGAGAAGAGCCCGCGCGGGCCAGAGCGGCCCGGGGGGGGGGGCCGGAGGAGGGACTTCCGGTGGGGCCTTGTGAGACCCGGAGAGTCGGCTCAGGCGGGGTCAGGGCCCCGGGGCAGCTGCGGGTGCGGGGTGGGGCCAGCTCGGCGCGGCTGTGGCGCGGAGGCCGCGGAGCTGTCTGCCCGCCGTCTTAAGCCAATCCATTGTTGCTGAGCCCGCAATCCACCGGCCATCAGACTCTAATCCCTCCGCTGGAACGTTCTGAAGCGATTCCGGGTCTCTCTGGGGTGGCGTCTAGGCGTGGGTCCTGCAGAGGGTGTCGCGTCCTGGGTCCGTGTCTGACCACCAGCGCCTTCGTCTCCATTGGCCTGGTCGTCCGGGCGTGCGGCTGCGCCCGCCCCGTGCCCTCTGCCTCGTGCACCCGGCGTCCCACGGGCTGTCCCGCTCGCCGTTCAGACCGATGTGATGCGGGTCACAGCACGCATTCCGCTGTGCCGGCGTGTTCGCCGCGGTGGGGAGGCGCGGCTGAGGGGCGAGTACCCGTCCCTCTCCGGCCTCCTCCCTCTGGCCTCGCCTCTTCTAGTTCTCCCTGCTGGCACAGCCCCTGGCCCTCTGAAATGTGGCCGCAGAGTCCCCACCAGTGTCACACAGCTGAGTCTAGAAGGGCGAGTTTGGAGCAGAGACGATAACTTAATAAGTGACATGCCGGATGTTTTAGTATTTGGTTTTTGTTTTTTGAGGAAAGCTCTCCACTCCAAGGTTTTAGTTGGGCTCGGCTAGGCTTGGGGAACAACGCCCAAGTCTCCAGTGGCTTTTCCACTCATGCATGGACTGGCGGGAAAGTCAGGGGCTACACCTGGGGAACACATGGCCTCCGAGGTCGCTGGCAGTGGAAGAGGTTATGGAGCCTGCTAGCCGTGAACTGGCTGAAAGCTGTCTCGTGGTCCCGACCTAACTGCAAAGGAGCCTGGGAAATCAGGGACATAGGGATATTTAAGGAGCTACAAAATTATTATCCTTTATAATTACCGTAAGTCATTGAACTTAAGATGCCATCATCTGGGGCTGGCCCTGTGGCTGAGTGGTTAAGTTCCCACGCTCTGCTTCAGCAGCCCAGGGTCTCACTGGTTGGGATCCTGGGTGTGGACATGGCACTATTCATCAAGCCATGCTGAGGTGGCGTCCCACATGCCACAACTAGAAGGACCCACAACTAAAAATATACAACTGTGTACCCCCGGGGGCTTTGGGGAGAAAATGGAAAAATAAAATCTTTAAAAAAAAAATGCCATTATTTTATAAATCACCAAGATAGCAAAACTGCTGTCAATAATACAAAGATGAGCAATCAAATGTTTTCAAACATTCTATTATAAAATGTTCAAACATATAGAAAAGATGAACTGTACAATGACCGTTACCTACTACCTAAAATCTGTATCTATAATTAATATTTTGTTATGCCTGTTTTATCCTATATACATCTGTCCACTTCTCTATCATCTGTCAATCCATCATTTTTAATTTCAAAGACAGTTGTAGACATGAATGCTCTCACCCCTAAAAACTTCAGTATGTCTATTCTGGAAATTAATAAGAGAAGCCTCAACTAACTTGGAGTCAGGAAGGCCTGCAGGGAAAGCTCACACACCCTATCATAATCATCAATTACACCAAACAGGAAGAGAGGACACACGTCTTAGACGGGAAGTACAACTACTTTACTACTACAGGAAGATTTCTCTCCCCACCCAGCAACAGCTCAGCCAATGAGAAACGCCACAGCCCAGCCGATGAGAAATGCCGCAGCTCAGTCAGTGAGAAACGCTGTGGCTCAGCCAAGAGAAGCCCTGGTTGACTTGAACTGCTAATTTCTCCCAGTGGGTTTCCCTTAGAACAGCCCCTCCTGTCTGCTTTTTCTCTATAAAAAGCACCTCCCCGGGGCTGCCGTGGCGCAGCAGTTAAGTTCACAAGTTCCAATTCTTGATGGGCCAGGGTTTGGCAGTTCGGATCTGGGGTGCGGACACGGCCCCGCTTGGCAAAAGCTGTGCTGTGGCAGGCGTCCTACGTATAAAGTAGAGGAAGATGGGCACAGACGTTAGCTCAGGGCCAGTCTTCCTCAGCAAAAAGAGGAGGATTGGCAGTCGTTAGCTCAGGGCTAATCTTCCTCAAAAAAAAAAAAAAGGAAAAAAAAGCAGCTCCCCTCCTTTGGTCTCCTGATTTGCCTATGGTTTGCCATAGCCTGCATGTCGTGAATTGAAATTCTCTTGGCTGTTGCCAAATAGACTAAACTCATTTTGAGGGTAATAAAATAACCGGGAAGTTGTCTTTTAAGTTGACAGTATCATTAACTTGCACTTTTCTTTCTTTCTTTTCTTCTTTTTTGGGGGATAAAATTTGTGTATAGTGAAATGCATGAATCTTAAATGGACGCAACTGTTAACCCAAAGCACTAGCAAGATATGAAACATCACCCCAGAAAGTTCCCTCCTGCCTCTCTCCAGTCACTCTCCACATCTTCACCCCATTATTCTGTTTCTTTGCACTACAGACTACCCTGTTCTGTAACTTCATAAAAATGTGATCATACAGTATGTAGTCTTTTGTGTCTGGCTTCTTTCAGTCACCATAGTGTTTCCAAGGGTCATCCATGTTGTGGTCTTTCATGAATTCATCCCTTTTTATTGCTGTGTACTCTTCTACTTTGAGAATATACCACAATTTGTTTATTCAGTCTCCTGTGGCTGAACATCTGGGCGCTTCCTGGGTTTGGGTTATGATGAATAAGATGCTATGAAGATCCCTGTAGTAGACTCTCTGTGAGGTACATTGTCATTTCTCTTGGGTGAATACTTAGGAACTGAATTGTAAGTCATAGCACTTGTCATAAAGATATACATTTAGCTTTTTATTTATTTATTTTCTTCTTCTCCTCAAAGCCCCCTGCCCCCCAGTATATTCTGGTTGTAGGTCCCTCTGGTTCTGCTATGTGAGACGCCACCTCGGCATGACTTGATGAGTGGTGCTAGGCCCGCACCCAGGATCTGAACTGGCGAAACTCTGGGCCGCCAAAGCAGAGCGTGGGAACTTAACCACTCGGCCATGGGACCAATCCCTACATTTAGCTTTTTAAAGAAACTGCCAATCATACACTTTTTTAAAAAATTCCCAACAAAAACAATGTCTTTCTTTTGCTCCACATCCTTGCCAAGATTTGGTGTTGCCAATCTTCTTAATTTTAGCCAGACTCATAAGTGGTAGTAATACCTAGTTGTGGTTTTAATTTGAATTTCTTTGATAATGGCCTTGAGCGTTTTTCTTAAAGACTGGCACCTGAGCTAACATCTGTTACCAATCTTCTTTTCTTCTTCTTCTTCTTTTTCTTCCCCAAAGCCACCCCGCCACCCCGTACATAATTGTATATTCTAGTTGTTGGGTCTTTCTGGTTCTGCTATGTGGTATGCTGCCTCAGCATGGCCTGATGAGCAGTGCTAGATCCACACCCAGGATCCAAACTGGCAAAATCCTGGGCAGCTGAAGTGGAGCACGCAAACTTAACCACTCAGTCATGGGGCCCGTCTGGTCCTGGCATTGAGCATTTTTCATGTGCTTCTTACATGCCATGCCATCAATTGTAAGATGTATTCTGAATTCAGGTGTTAAATTGTGGGGAAAAAAAGATCTTAAGGGCCAGCCCGTGGCACAGCATTTAAGTGCACATGTTCCGCTTCGGAGGCCTGGGGTTCGCTGGTTCGGATCCCAGGTGCGGACATGGCACCACTTGACAAGCCATGCTGTGGTAGATGTCCCATTTATAATGTAGAGGAAGATGGGCACAGATGTTAGCTCAGGGCCAGCCTTCCTCAGCAAAAAGAGGAGAATTGGCGGCAGATGTCAGCTAATCTTCCTCAAAAAACAAAATCTTAAAAATCAATGAAATATAGTAACCCCAAAAAGTTCCTTTGTACCTGTTTATAGTCAATTCCCACTCACACTTGCAGTCCAACCAGCTACTGATCTGCATTCTGTTCCTGTTGTTTTGCCTTTTCTCAAAATTTCTATGTAAATGGACTGTGGGAAGTAGTAGGCTGAGTAATCACCCCGAAGATGTTCATATCCTCACCCCTGGAACCTGTGGCCATGTTGCCGTGCATGAGGTCAAAGGGGTTTTGCGCGTGTGATTACGTTAAGGCTCTCGAGACAGGAAGACTATCCCGGATTATCCAAGTGGGCCCAAGGTGATGGTCCTTTTCAGAGGGAGGCAAGAGGATCAGAGTCAGAGAAGGTAATGTGATGAGGGAATCAGAGAGCAATTGTAAGACACCACACTGCTGGCTTTGAAGATGGAGGAAGGGACCATGAGCCAAGGAATGTGGGGAACTTCCAGAAGCCGGAACAGGCAAGTAAATAGGTTCTCCCTGGAGCCTAAAAATGCAGCCTGGCTGACACTTGATTCTAAGCCCTTAAGACTCATTTCAGATTTCCGGTTTCTAGAACTGTAAGATAATAAATGTGTGTTGTTTTAAGCCTCTAAGTTTGTGGTAATTTGTTACAGCAGCAATGGGGAACTAATGCATACAATAAGTAATCTTTTTTGTCTGGTTTCTTGCACTTAGCATATTTTTGAGGTTTATCCATGTTGTAGTACAAATCAGTAGTTTGTTCCTTTTTACGAATAGTATTCCATTGTCTGAGTATATGATGTTTTCTTTATCCATTCACCAATTGATGGACATTTGGATCATTTCCAGTTTTTGCCTATTGTGAATAATGCTGTTACATACATTTGTGTACAAGTCTTAATGTGGACACATGTTGTAATTTACCTTGGGTGCATACCTAGGAGTAAAAGTGTTGGGCTGTATGGTAAGCTTGTGCTAAGTTTGTAAGGTACTGTCAGACAGTTTTCCAAAGTCATTGCGCCATTCTACATTGCCACCAGCAATGTATGAAGGTTCCAGTTTCTCCACACTCTTACCATCACTTGGTGTTGTCAGTATTTTTAATTGTAGTCTTCCAAGGGGGTATATAGTGGTGTCTCATGTGGGTTAATTTAGCATTTTTCTGATGATTAATGATGTCAAGGATTTTTTTATATGCTCATAAATCATTTGTACTATCTTCTTTGGTGAAATGTTTATTTAAATCTTTTGCCTATTTTTAAATGGGCTTGTTTGTCTTCTTATCACAGAGCTGTAAGAGGGTTTTTTTTCTGAACCTACTTTTTAAATTTTTTTTATAGATTTTATTTTTTTCCTTTTTCTCCCCAAAGCCCCCCAGTAAATAGTTGTATATTCTTCATTGTGGGTCCTTCTAGCTGTGGCATGTGGGACGCTGCCTCAGCGTGGTTTGATGAGCAGTGCCATGTCCGTGCCCAGGATTCGAACCAACGAAACACTGGGCCGCCTGCAGAGGAGCATGCAAACTTAACCACTCGGCCACGGGGCCAGCCCCCATACTTTTTAAATTTAAAAAAAAATTTTTTTGAGGAAGATTAGCCCTGAGCTAACATCTGCTGCCAATCCTCCTCTTTCTGCTGTGGAAGATTGGCCCTGAGCTAACATCCATGCCTATCTTCCTCCACTTTATATGTGGGACACCTGCCACAGCATGGCTTGATAAGCAGTGCGTAGGTCACACACGGGATCCCAGCCAGTGAACCCTGGGCCACCTAAGTAGAAGATGTGAACTTACCTGCTGTGCTACTGGGGGGGCCCTAGGGTTCAACTTTTTTTTTTTTTTGCATATGGGTAACCATTTTTTCCAGTATCACTTGTTAAAAAGATATTGCTTCTCTTTTGAATTGACTTATCCCCTTTATAAAGAATCAATTGATCATACTCACACGGGTTTACTTTTGACTGTCTGTTCTGTCCCGTTGATCTGCATGCCTGTCCTCATACGACCCTGCGCTGTCTTGATTATTCTAGTTTTATGGTAGGTTTGAAATCAAGTAGTGTTAAGTCCCCCAACTTTGTTATTTTTAAAAATTGTTTTGGCTATCTTCATTCTTTGCACTTCTTTTCTTTCTTTCTTTTTTTTTGCCGAGGGAGATTTTCTTTGAGCTAACATCTGTGCCAAGCTTCCTCTGTTTTGTATGTGGGTCACCACCACAGTGTGACCGCAAACAAGTGGTGCAGATCTGTGCCCTGGACCTGAACCCAGGCCACTGAAGCAGAGTGCCATGAACTTAACCACTAGGCCGTGGGGCCGGCCCCAATTCTTTGCATTTCTGCTGTGAACTTAAAGGGATAATTTGCCAGTTATTTTACCCTCAAAATGAGTTTACTTGAGAATAGCCAAAAGAATTGCAATTTAGGATGTGCATGCTGTGGAACCATCGGTAAATCTGGAAAACAAAGGAGGGAGCTGCTTTTATAGAGAAAAAGGGGGAGTAGGGTGGGGCTGTCCTAAAGGAAAGTCCATTGGAGGAAAGTAACAGTTCAGGGGGCAGTGGTTTCCCATTGCCTGAACTGTGGTGTTTCTCACTGGCTCGGCTGGATGAGGAGAGAAATCCTCCCTCAGTAATAAAGTAGTTTTACTCTCTGTCAGAATCGGAAGTGTCCATATCTTCCTGTTTGGAGTAATTCATCTATAGGCCTGTTCATCAGCATAGAGGTGACAGCATTAAATAACCAAGGCTCAGGTACTATGTCGTTACATACCTAGAGGTTGCCTAAATATATGGGTACATCAAGAAATTTACAGATGGCATGGATTACATTTGTAGTCCCACAGAATCTTTCATATAAATATTCAAAAGATCTTTCTTTCTCATCCCAAGCCTGGGAAAATTAAAGCAAAGGACAAGTTTAGGTGGGCTTAGCACTCTGACTCAGGAAAAGGGGCCAACAGATCAATTTAGACAAACAACAGCATCTGGACCCGGTGAAGTTACTTACAGGGGGTCTAGGGGTCATTGCTATCTTGGAGAGACCAAGGTTTCTGGTGGCAAATCCAGCAATCAGAGAGGTTACCCCTTTGTACAAGGGATTGGGAAATGTGAACAAGGACATTGTCCTTCCAGGAATGAGAGGGAGAAAATAAAGTAAGAAACGACAGTGGGAAGAGGATATATAGGCCTGATCCGTTCATCTTGGGAAAACTGTCTGCCTCAGGTGTCAGCTGCTTCTCTTCCTCATCAGTTTGATTTGGAGGCCTCCAGTGTTTGTACAGGACCAGATGTCAGGTGGAGCCTTCTTTAGCTATGAGATGTGTACCCAAGGCCAGAGTCCCTGAAGTTTGGCTGGGTAGTGAGGAGGACCTGGTATAGTCCCTTCCAAGGATATTTCAAAGGCAGTAAAACTGGAAATGTCAGTTTGGAGTATCATAGACAGACATTAAGGAAGCTAGAGGAATTTAGGATCCAGTCTAGCTTACAGGTATATAACAAAACCTTAAAGACAATTATTAGGGCTAGATTTTAATATCTACAAAAGTGCAAACATTTCTTTCTGTACAATAACCGCCTTTTTAAAAATAAAGATAATCATAGTAAAACTAATTTGTTTATGTTAAATTTGGCCTGATTATTTATATAAATGCAGCAAAAATAGTGATTGACTATATAAGCTCTTTTTTTGTTGTTGTTTGGTGAGAAAGATTGGCCCTGAGCTAACATCTGTTGCCAATCTTCCTCTTTCTTTTTTCTTCTCCCCAAAGCCCCAGTACACAGTTGTAGTCCTTCTAGTTCTTCTTTGCAGGATGCTGCCTCAGCATGGCTTGATGAGCAGTGTGTAGGCCCACCCGTAGAATCCAAACCACCGAACCCCAGGCCGCCGAATTGGAGCATGTGAACTTAAGCACCAGGCCACTGGGCGGCCCCATATATAAGCTCTTTTTAAAGACTGCTTTGCTGTAACCTTGTCAGCAAGGTTCTAGGACGATTTTCCAAGAAGTTCCTTATAGCCGTCTGGTCATGTCTGAGTCTATATACATCTTTCTTGAGTGTAACATTCTAGCCAAACCCTTGGTAACGTAGCCAATATTTCCCCATTGTGTCCTCTTACAAGGAGATCATACGTTCACTGAACCCATGCAAATACACACATTGTCATGAAAAGAATACTTAAGAGGGGCTGGCCCGGTGGCGCAGCGGTTGAGTTTGTGTGTTCTGCTTCAGTGGCCCGGGGTTTGCCAGTTTGCATCCCAGGTGCAGACATGGCACTGCTTGGCCAAGCCATGCTGTGGTAGGCGTCCCACATGTAAAGTGTAGGAAGATGGGCACGGATGTTAGCTCAGGGCCAGTCTTCCTCAGCAAAAAGGATTGGCAGCAGATGTTAGCTCAGGGCTAATCTTCCTCAAAAAAAAAAAGTAAGAAAGAAAGAAAATGAAACGTGTGTAAAAGCATCAGAGTAAAACAATAATTGTCTGTAACTAATAAAAGACTTAAAAAGGCATTGGATAAATAGAATTGACAAGAAAGTTTGGGTACTTTTGTGACATACAAAATAGGAACTAGAATTACAGGTAATAACATTATTAGATAGGAACTAGAATTAGAGGTAATAACATTATTTTAGGATATATCAGATTTTTTTTAATTTTATACAATTTCTAGAATACTTTTAATGTTCAACCATACAATATAACCTAAAAAGATTTATTATTGCTTAGTCAACCATGCTTCTCATGTAATTTGACATATCGAATAAGCCTAAGTAGTGTAAAATCTCTCTTTTTATAAGGAGAGGGAATAAATCTTTTAAGATGTCCCTGGTGCCCTCTGGAAAATTCCAAAGTTACATCCAGGTTGCATAAACATCATTTAGAATATGAATATTTTGGGAAACTTGTCAAAAATATCAAAAGGTTTGGACATTGGACCAAATAGGATCACAGATCATTATGAGATGATTCTTTTTTTGAGGAGGAGGATTAGCCCTGAGCCAACTGCTGCCAGTCCTCCTCTTTTTTGCTGAGGAAGACTGGCCCTGAGCTAACATCCATGCCCATCTTCCTCTAATTTATATGTGGGACGCCCACCACAGCATGGCTTGCCAAGCAGCGCCATGTCTGCACCTGGGATGCAAACTGGCAAACCCCGGGCGAACTTAACCGCTGTGCCAAGGGACCGGCCCTGAGATAACTCTTAAGTATCTATTTGACCAAATTAACGATAACAGGTTTCAAAGGCAAATACAAAAGGTTACATAGTTGTGACCAAAACTGAACTTCTTCAAATACTAAGAAGACTCTGTTTTCTTAAGTAATTAAAGACCTGATAGAAACAACACGGGCAATTATTTTGTCAAAACACAAAATCTGTTTTCTAGGCATATTGCTTAAACGTGAAGAAGTTTACACAATCTGTTATCAAGAGCAGACCAGAAAATCTTGTCCTTTCAACAGAAAAGAAAGCCAAATTTTAGTTTTGCATTAGCTTATTCTGACATTAAAATGCACCCATTCCAATCTTAGCCAGTCCTGATTGCTTGTAAAATTCTTTTCCCAAAATTCCTTTCCATAAACTTTCTACAACTTTTTTTTTAACATTCAGTTTTTGTCCCATGTTTTTCTTTTTCCCATTCCAAAATAACCAGCCTCTCTCTAGGACAAAATCATTTTGTTTTCCCTCAACAGAATGCATTTCCATTCCTCATACCGTCTTTTACCACAACACACATCCTACTTTCTTTGCACACAGAGGATGTTTCCTTTTTATTTCTTTTCTTTTTTTTTTTTTAAAGATTTTATTTTTCCTTTTTCTCCCAAAGCCCCCGGTACATAGCTGTGTATCCTTAGTTGCGGGTCCTTCTAGTTGTGGCATATGGGATGCTGCCTCAGCATGGCTTGATGAGTGGTACCATGTCCGCGCCCAGGATTCAAACTGGCGAAACCCTGGGTCGCCGAAGCGGAGCATGCGAACTTAACCAGTCGGCCACAGGCCTGGGCCCTCCCTTTTATTTCTAATAGCTTTAGTTACAGATATTAGAATTCCTAAACATTAAAATCCTTAATTCCAGGGCCGGCCCGGTGGCATAGCAGTTAAGTTCGCATGTTCCGCTTCGGCGGCCCAGGGTTTGCTGGTTTGGATCCCGGGTGCAGACATGGCACTGCTTGACAAGCCATGCTGTGGTAGGCATCCCACATATAAAGTAGAGGAAGATGGGCATGGATGTTAGCTCAGGGCTAATCTTCCTAAAAAAAAAAAATCCTTAATTCCTAGTGAAAACTACTAAGTAGGCAATTGTGAACTATATTAACATTCTTCAGCTTGGAAAACATAAATACCTTTAAAAAATTTCGGAAACGTGCCTTTTTGCATAGAAAATTTCTCATTGTGGTGTAAAACACATTCATTCACTAACACACTCAAATATCTTTAGTTTCTCTGCAATAGGAAGCCAAAAGTAGACAAACCTATGTTCAGCAATTAATGTTTTAGAATTTTGTCTTTTTCGGAAAGTGATTTAGGTATTCAATGACTATCTATTATTTGGTTTAATCTAGTATAAACTTCGATCTTATTTACTTTCATTTTAATTACTTGCTTTTAACAGTCATGCTTGGATTGGACATTAAACAGCCAACCATCATCTTAAGTTACTTTCTTGCTGAGAAATTTTGTAGCAGAGCGAGCATGAGCCTACTTGACTAGTAAACCCAGGCAGAGAAAAAAGTTGCACACTTGCATTACACCCAACTAACAACTCTGAAGACATGCCTGTCTTTATTTATACCAACAACCTGAAGCTTGCTTTTATATACTAAAGATTAATCCTAGATCAAGGATACTTGAAAAGTATTTGAGTAAGTTTCTATTATATTTCTGAGATTTAAGAATACTTAATTTAGGGCCCCATGGCCAAGTGGTTAAGTTCACATGCTCCGCTTCAGCAGCTCAGGGTTTCACCGGTTTGGATCCTGGGCGCGGACATGGCACTGCTCATCAGGCCATGCTGAGGCGGCATCCCACATGTCACAACTAGAAGGACCCACAACTAAAAATATGCAACTATGTACCAGGGGGCTTTGGGGAGAAAAAGGAAAAATAAAATCTTAAAAAAAAAAAAGAATACTTAATTTATAAGCACTTAATTTCAAGCCAATTAAATAGAGCTTTTTACAAATCAATTCTAGTAATACCATCTGGAGGTAGAAAAATGTCACATCTCTATAATATACACACATAGACACATAGACATAAACAGAGATCTCATAGCTTTCATTTTAAAACTTTTAGCCATGTCTCAGGTACAATAATGTAAAACTCAAGAGAATAGTTGGATCCAAATTGTATTTTTGGCAGATGGACTAAGGTGATGTTATGTGTTCAGGTGGTCAATGTCTTTTACTAAAGATTTTTATTTGCTTGCTTTAAGGATCCTTTTAGAGCTGTTTTTGGAGTCAATTTGTCTCTTATTGAAAGTCTAGGGTAATTGCTATTTAAATTTTTCCTTCGAACTGTTCATTTGCTCCAGTTAACTTAGAAATAGGGTCTGCCTTTAAAGGGGCATGTTTTTGCAGAGAGGAGGAGAGGAAGACGTTGTCTGGGGTGGAGTGTGGACTCAAGATGACTGCTGGGGTGGAGTCTGAGGAGACAAAGGAGACGGCACTCAAGACGGAGAAGGAAGAGGAGGGCAACACAAGACTTCAGAAGTCGTTTTGTTGTCCCTCAGTTTTCAGTTGTTTTGGCTAACTTAGACAAGCTATTTTGCAGTGAGGCGATCTTAGAGTTTTGTGTGCATTTAGAAGCTTTTAGGTACCAAGTAAAATAGATGTACCATTTGTTTTGCTTATTTTTAGAGCTTCAGTCTTCCAATTTGGTTTTAAGAAAAGTTAGTTCATGCAGATCGAAAGTTCCCCATAATGGTCATTGCAATTCTGGACTGCTTTTGGTCTGTTTTTCCCACTTGGTTAAAAATGTGGGCCAGCCCTGGTGACCTAGTGGTTAAGTTTGGCACACTCTGCTTTGGTGGCCCAGGTTCAGTTCCTGGGTGCAGACCTAAACCACTCACCTGTCAGTGGCCATGCTGTGGTGGCAGCTTACACATAAAAAGATGAAGACTGGCAGCAGATGTTAGCTCAGGGCAAATCTCCCTCACCAAAAAAACAAGCAAAAAAACCTGCACACGTAGGGGGCACAAAGTTCTCAAACATAAACCTGGCTGGGGTCTCTGAAGGAGGGTTTCCCTCAGAACAGTTGGATGACTGGGATCCCATTTCTGAAATTTCCTCTGAAAACCCAAGAAAGTTGCTAGAATCCCGTCCTGATCCCCAAAGGAATCTAAAATCAAAAGAAAGTTTCTGGATTCCCAGCCCTAATTCCAAAAGGAATCTGAAAACTCAAGAAAAACTCCTGGATTTTCAGCAAGCCCAACCTGAAAAGAAACTGCACTACTTTCAGAAAACAACTGAGTACTCGCCAAGGATGAGGCCTTGAAGCCAAAGAAAGAGACTTGAACCTGGAGGACAAAGCCTCTTCTGATCCCACATAAAGCTGAAAGGCTCAAAACGCAAAGAGAGTGGAGCTCAGAATCTGAGACTCACCAAATGGAAAGTAGGTGGCAACTCACAGAAGCAAGGAGCACAATGGACTTTGTGCAGGTATCTCGCTCAATTCTGGGGGTCACTGTCTCTGTGGGGGTCACCTCCTTCAGATCCCACTTTTCTGACACCATATATATCAAAACGCAAATTTGCCTGTTATTTTATCTCAAGATGCATTTATTCAGGAAGAGCCAAAAGAATTGCAATTCAGGATGTGCATGCTACGACAAACCATAGGCAAATTCAGAGAACAAAGAAGAGAGCCACTTTTATAGAGAAAAAGGGGGAGGGCGGGGCTGTCCTTAAAGAAAGTCCATCGGGGAAGAGTAAGAGTTCAGGGGGCAAGGACTTCATGGCTGGGCTGTGGCGTTTCTCATTGGCTGAGCTGTGGCGTTTCTCATTGGCTGAGCTGTGGCGTCTCTCATTGGCTGGGCTGTGGCGTTTCTCATTGGCTGGGCTGTGGCGT
>NC_060285.1:375515-382681 GCF_021613505.1 Equus quagga | reverse complement strand
TTTCTCATTGGCTGGGCTGTGGCGTTTCTCATTGGCTGGGCTGTTGCTGGGTGGGGAGAGAAATCTTCCTTCAGGAGTGAAGTAGCTGTGGTTCCTGAAGAAGATGCAAGTGTCTGTCTCTTCCTGTTTGGAGTAATTGAGGATATGCGATGTGGTTGACAGCACCTCCTGCAGGCCTTCCTGACTCCAATTTAGTTGAGGTTTCTTTTATTAATTTCCACAGTAGCTTACTATTTTTATTAGATTTTTTTTGTAGATTCCTTAGGATTTTCTAAGTAGATAATCATGTCATCTGTGAATAAAAACAGTTTTGCTTCTTCCTGTCTAATCTGTATGCCTTCAGTTTCTTTTTTTTTTTAAAGATTTTATTTTTTCCTTTTTCTCCCCAAAGCCCCCCGGTACATAGTTGTATATTCTTAGTTGTGGGTCCTTCTAGTTGTGGCATGTGGGACGCTGCCTCAGCGTGGCTCGATGAGCGGTACCATGTCCGCGCCCAGGATTCGAACCAATGAAACACTGGACTGCCTGCAGCAGAGTGTGCGAACTTAACCACTCAGCCACGGGGCCAGCCCCACCTTTAATTTCTTTCTTGCCTCATTGCACTGGCTAGAACTTTTAGTATGATGTAGAATCATTTCAAATATTTCCTCTGTTCGTTTCATTCGAGGATTTCCATTTTGTGTATGTTACACCATTTGAAGTTGTCCCACAGTCCTTGGATATTCTGTTCTGTTTTTTTCTGTCTTTGTTCTCTTTGCTTTTCGACTTTCAGGGATTCTGTTGAGATATCCTCAAGCTCAGAGATTCTTTCCTTAGCCGTATCCAGTCTACTAATAAGCCCATCAAAGGCATTCCTCATTGCTGTTACGGTGTTTTCTATCTCTAGCATTTCTTTTTTTTTTTTAAAGACTTTATTTTTTTTCCCTTTTTCTCCCCAAAGCCTCCCGGTATACAGTTGTATATTCTTAGTTGTGGGTCCTTCTAGTTGTGGCATGTGGGACGCCGCCTCAGCGTGGCTTGATGAATGGTACCATGTCCGCGCCCAGGATCCGAACGGACGAAACACTGGACTGCCTGCAGTGGAACGCACGAACTTAACCACTTGGCCACGGGGCCGGCCCCTATCTGTAGCGTTTCTTTTTGGTCCTTTCTTAGGATTTCCGTCTCTCTGCTTACATTGCCCATCTGTTCTTGCATGTTGCCTACTTTCTCCATTAGAGCCCTTGTCGTATTAACCATAGTTGTTTTAAATTCCTGGTGTGATTATTCCAACACCCCTGCCGTGTCTGGTTCTGATGCTTGCTCTGTCCCTTCAAACTGTGTTTTTGCCTTTTGATACACCTTGTAATTTTTTTCTTGGACGTGATGTACTAGGTGAAAGGAACTGCTATAAATAGGTCTTGATAAAGCGTAGGGAGGGGAGTTCTATAGTCCTGATTAGTCTCGGTTTTGCAGTGAGCCTGTCTCGACTGTGAACGTCAACAGTGTTTCTCAGTTTTTTCCTTCCCCCTGAGCTGGGACAGAAGGCCCGACGGGACAGGAGTTGGGTCATTTCCCTTCCTCGAGGTCAGTTAGGCTCTGGTAACTGTTTCCCTGGAGGGCAGGCTTTGCTAGGAAGGACAGAGTGCTCCGGCTGTTTCCAAATGGTTCTTTTCCCCTCCCCCTGCTGGAAGCGTGAGGGAATTTTTCTGATATTTACTGTGGGAACCTGGTCGTGCTCCTGGAGGTAAGTCTCACAATATTGTGGGGGGCTCCTTTGGCTGGTTCACCCTGGAGTTTTTAACTCTCAGAATTGTGCACTCTGAGCCTCCAGAAATTAGTCAACTACAGTTCAGGGAACCCCTTCTGGCACAGGTTCCCCTGGCAGTCTCTGCTCAGGAGTCTCTACTTTGGTGAGCTCTGGTGTTCACCTGTCTGTCTCTCCAATCTTGGGAGTAGTGGTTTGCCCTGTGTCCTCTCCTTTCTTATAGATTCAAGAAGAGTTGCTGATTTTTCAGTTTCTCAGCTTTTTACTTGTTAGGATGGAGTGTTGATGTCCAAGCTCCTTACATGTGGAATTCTACAATATAGAATTGAAGTGGTGAAAGCAGACATCCTTGCCTCGATCCATGCTTAGTGGAAAAGCATTAAACCTTTCACCATTAAGTTTGATGTTAGTACAGATTTTTCCTAGATACCTTTTATGAAATTGAGGAATTTCCCATATATTCCTAGTTTGTTGAGAGTATTTTCCATAAATGGGTATTACATTTAGTCAAATGCCTTTTCTGCAGCTATCTGACAAATTTCCTGGCTTTTATCTTCTACTCTATTAATATAGTATACTGCACTAATTCAGTTTTGGATGCTAAAACAACTTTGCATTCCTGGTGATGCCGGCTCAGAGAGCCAAGGAGTTGAAAGAAAGATTTCTTGGACTCTCAAGGTCTGGCAGTAGTGCTCTTTTATTCAGAGAATAGTATGGAATAGGATGGGGACAGGACCCATGGGCAGTAAAGAGCTGCAGGCATGGATTGAGGGTAGGGCTAAATTTAAGGCATAGGTATGTGAGTTATCTTTTTACAAGACAAAGGAAAGAATATGTAAAAGAAAGTCGTTAAAATGGTATGAGTGCAGGTGGGGTCTGGTTATTGGGTGGTCCTATAACTTTAGATAAGAATCAGATCTGATTAAGTCAGGATGTCCTATGCTTCTTGGAGGATGTTGGTGGTGGGGGGGGGGGGCAGTCAGCTACATGAGGTTACCAGACAAGCACAATAAACAAGAGCAAGATCACTATGCAGACTTAAATCTTTGCTTTCCCCTCTAGAGTTTCTAGAGATAAGGTCATCTCCCCTTCCTCCCGGTACGGAGAGGGAGACACCCGTACAGATGGAGAATTCCCTTACAAATGTAAATGTCTCCCAACAAAGGGCAAGCAAATTCCACTCCTCAGAGCCTCCTTCCCGCCTGCAGTTTTTAAAAGTAATGAGCCCAAAGCAATCCTCATCACTGGTACAAACCCCATTGGTCTTGGTAGATAATCCTTTTTACGTGTTGCTGAATTTGGTTCTTCATTCATTTCTGTTGATTTGAGTGAACATCTGATGTCATTTCTTTTCAGCTTGAAGAACTTCCTTTAGTATTTCTGGTAAGGTAGATCTGCCAGCAATGAATCTTCTGTTTTGTTTCTCTGGAAATGTCTTCATCTCATCTTCCTTTTTATAGGATAGTATTGCTGAGTGTGGAAGTTTCATTGACAGATTTTATTTTTCCTTCAGCCATTTTACTGCCTATGGGCTCCACGGTCTTGATGAAAAGTCAGCTACTAATTGTACCTTTGTCCCCTTTATGTGATGGGCCATTTTTCTCCTGCCACTGTTGTGGTTTTCTTTCCGTCTCTGGCATGCTAGAATGTGGCTATGTTGTTTATAGGTGTGGATTTCCCTGTGTTTGTCCTACTTGGATCCACGGACCAGTGGTCCTCTGATGCCCTGTCCTGCATCTTGCTGCACTGCTGGCTCTTGAGGAGGAGACCAGGGCAGAGCCTCCTGCTCTGACCGCACTCCAGAGGCAGCACTCCCTTTATATCACAGTTTTACTTTTTCCAATTTATTGGTGAATAATTTTGCATTTGGTGTTCTTAGTGATAGAATTTATTTTACTTGCTCCTTCTGTGTCAAAAATACTGAATTAAGCTTGGCTTTGTTGTAGCTTTTCTGTATACACTATAAAGCAGTTTAGAAGAGAAATCTGTTAAAGAGCCACACATATCAAATACATCTTTGATATGTGTGGCTTTAATATATGGATTGTAGCAATTTTGCATATTTTCTCTTTGCATGTCATAGTGTGTGCTTATTTGTATATACAAACCATTTTCTTCTCTCTCCTTTCCATTTTTTTAAATATATAAGTTGTCAGAGGTTAACTTTACTATTTAGTTTTAACATAAGAGCATAAGAGAATATTCAGTGGAACAGTGACAGAATTTGAGGAATAATTAATGTAGCCAATGATAGATTCAGTGACTGCTGGGACTATGCATATGCTCACTTTGGGGAAAGAGTGAGAATTTCTTCACTTGCAATAAGGATGGATGTATCTAGTTAGGTGAAAAGACAGCTCTGTCTTGTTGTATGGAAGTTCGAATGTGTTCTAAAGGATGCATACAAAAGCTGACTATCTAAAGGGTCAAACTCTGCCTGTTTTCCACTTATTGCCTCAGCTCCAAACCCACTTCTCTTTGCCTGCTCCACAATAACGGAGCTGGGTCCCATAAGCATTTCTCTTTTGCAGTTGGCACAATGTTAAGCTTTGACAGTAGAGAGTGCTGGATGGTCATTGCTGGAGGAAGGGACTCCTGGTTTAGGTGTGCATTCCTTCTCTTCTTGCTCCTACTGTGCAGCTGTCAGAGGCACGTGTGGAAGACATGCAGTGACGCCACCTCTGTGGATGGCTTCCCCCTGAGCTTCAGCAGCACTCCCGTGGGTGGGTTCCTAGTGAGTCTTGTAGACACCTCAGCAGGAAGTTTTCCAGGCTTAGCCAGCCTACACCTGGAGGGGTGTATTCCTGCCCATAAGCTCTGTTCAGCAACTATGGCGCAGCCGTATCCTGGACACCCCAGGGAATGTCTGTGTTGTCCACTGGGCTGCAGCCATACAACTCTCCAACACAGAATGAACTCCCACCTTAGGGAGGGGACCCCTTTCCAAGTTTTGTCCTTCCTTGAATACAGAGTTCTTTACTCTTTTATAGTTAATCCCCTGTTGTCAATAATTTTTATGTGAAATTTTCTCTGTTGAAGTCATTATGTGGTTTCTGTCCCCTTATTGGACCATAATTATTGATACAACAAAGAAAAACTAAGCAGGGAAGGGGACTATGAAGTGTGTGTGTGTGTGCATGCATGTGTGCACACGTGCATGTGTGTGTGCACACATGTATATAGGCTTCAGATTTGAAATAGGGAGCCCAGGGAAGCCCTCACTGAGGAGGGAACAATGGAGTAAGACCTAGGAGACAGGTCACTATGTGCGGCCAAAACTAGAGGAAGAGCATGACAGGATGCAGGGACAGCACGGGCAAGTGGCCTGTGACAGGAGGTTATCATGACTGGAGCCAAGAAATGAGGGGCAGAGTAGGGGAAATGAGATCAGATCATGTGGGACCTTGTGGATAACAGCAAGGACTTTGGCTTTCATGGGGGAGGAATGTGATCTGACTTGTTTTCAGTGGATCCCTCTGGGTACTATTCTGATTACAAAGGCTGACCTACAACAAGTAGGCCAGGATAGAAGCAGGGAGCCCTGTTGGGAGGCTGCTGTGCTTCAGGTGAGAGAAACTAGCCTTGGACCAGGTCATGATGGTGGAGAGCTGGCTGTATTTAGAAGTGGAGGGACTTGATGATGAATCCAGTGTGGGGTGTGAGAGGAGGAGAGAGCCCCAGCTGAGCCTAGGCACTTTGGCCCGAGCACAGGAAGAGCATCAAGATCAGGCAGAGGGTTGCAGGTGCTCACACAGCAGGACAACCAGTGGGAGCATCTCTAGCATCAGGCTCCCTGGCCCTGAGCCCCATTCTGCAACTCAACCCACAGCACCTCCAACTTCTGCAGGGAGAGGCCTTCCCTTGTAGGGCTGGCAGGACGTTCCTTTTCTCATTGTAAGGCTGATGCTGTTTTACCACCACTTCCTGGAAGTTCATACTACAGAACTTGCCAGAAATCTGCCTTGCAGCATACGGGGGAAAGGTGTTCAGGGGGAGATGTCTCATCAGAGACATTCTGCTATAACGTCGCCCGAGGGAGAGCTGGGGAAGCTGCCGGCACAGGAGCTGGACTCAGGAAAAGAAGAGGGGCAACTGAGGCGGCGCCCCAGCCTGCAGAGCGAGGCCCGGACACGCCCTTTCTCCCGCGACGTCTCTCGCGCCCTCTCCTGGCAAAGCTTAGCAGAGGCGAGGCCCAGACCCATTTTCGCAGAGGACCGCGGTGAATCGGGAGCTGAGAGGCAACAAGTTGCTAACCAGCTCAAGTGTTAGGTATTTCTAAAGTGCTCGACTTCTTCTTCCAACACATTCCCACGGTTCACGCTGACACCTGAAATAATTCTCACTTTAGAGATTAGTTTGAATTAATTCCAACAAATGTTAAATGGGCACATATTTTCAAGCGCAAAACCGTGCAAGAACCCCTTGGGGCACCTGGAAAAAACAAGTCTGGGGCTGCTGCCCAGGAGCCCCCAGTCCAGTTAGGAAGCAGGAGTGGAGGGGAACCTCCGCTTGGTATGGGGGCTGACCACTGTTCATTCTTGCCGACCATGTCCACGCCACGTGCCCACGGAATTCAGGAGACACCCAGCTGCCCCAGGAGGCGGGCCTTCAGGCGAAGGAAGGCCCCAGAGAACCGGAAGACCCCCGCCCCGCTGCTGTGGCTTCCTCAGATCCTTTCGCGCGCCTGGAGGGGTCGTTCTGTGGCTGACGTTGCTTTGGAAAGTTTATTACCTCAACGCATCGTCCCGTAAAAAGTTAATTATGCTTGTGTAGAAACTCAGCAACACCCTGCAGAAAAAAGGGAAAGGAGAGTGCGGCGCGCCGCCCCACTCCGCTCCGCCCCGCCCCGCCCCGCTCCTCGCCCCGCCCCGCTCCTCGCCCCCCCGTCCACGTGAGCGCGCCCGCCCCGGCCCGGACCCCGCGCGAACGTGCGCGCGCCCGCGAGGCCCCGCCCCCGACGCACGCGCCCGGGCGCCGCCGCCATTTTGAAGCGACGCGAGCGCCTTCCGCAGCCCGAGCCCGTAGCGAGCCGCCGGCCGGCCCGCGCCGTGTCCGTGGGCGCCGTGTCCGTGGGCGCCGCGCCGGGCCGGGCCCATGTGCGGGCGGCCCGTCCCAGGCCGCCCGGGCTCCGCCTCCGCCAGCGCCCTGGCCCCCGCCGGGGCCTCCGAGGAGCCGCCGCGTCGCCCGGCCCGCGGGGCAGGTGAGTGAGGCCGCCGCTGCGGCTCCTCAGACCGCGCCCCTTCCTGTCGGGGCCCCAGGGTGTCCACCCTAGAGCCCATGCCGCATCACTGCCCCGTCAGTGTCCACCCCCCGTCAGTGTCCACCCCGTCAGTGTCCCTCCTGTCAGTGCCTCTCGTCGGTGTCCCTGCATCAGTGTCCCCCGTCAGTGCCCCCTGTCAGTGTCCACCTCCTGTCAGTG
>NC_060285.1:357562-375505 GCF_021613505.1 Equus quagga | reverse complement strand
TCCCCCCGTCAGTGTCCACCTCCTGTCAGTGTCCCATCAGTGTCCACCCCTTCAGTGTCCCATCAGTGTCCACACCATCAGTGTCCCCCCTGTCAATGTCCACCCCATCAGTGTCCATCTCCTGTCAGTGTCTCCCCATCAGTGTCCACCTCCTGTCAGTGTCCCGTCAGTGTCCACCCCATCAGTGTCCACCTCCTGTCACTGCCTCTTGTCAGTGTCCACCCCCTCAGTGTCCACATCGTCTCTGCCCCCGTCGTTGTCCACCTCGTCAGTGTCCACCCCCGAGTGCCCACCCCATCAGTGTCCACCCCATCAGTGCCCTCCCCGTCAGTGTCCCACATGTCAGTGCCACCCCCGTGTCCCCCAAGGCAGTGTCCACTGCTTCCCCCACGTCCTCCCAGTCGGTCTCCCACATCAGTGGCCCCCAAGTGCCTTCCTGTCCTGTCAGTGTCACGTGAGTCAATGCCTCTCCTCCTTGTGAAGTGCCCTCGGCTCTTTCAGTGACCCTCACTCTGTTAGTGCCCTCCTTGTTAAGGTCCCTCCTCCGTTTTGTGCTGCCAGGTCCCCCATGTCAGTGCCCACCCCGTCTGTCCCCCTGTCGGTGCCCCCCTTGCCTGTCGAGGTCCCCGTCAGCCCTCCCCTTCCCCCTCCTCACTGCTTCCTCCCGCACCCCGTGCTGTTAGGGACCCTTCCCAGCAGTGCCCCCCACCTGCCAGTGCTGCACTCCTGCCTGTGGGACAGAGGACACTCCCCTCCCAGGGCCCCTGTAGTCACTCCCTGTCCACTCATTAACTGCTGTTCCTATCTGCCTTCTGTCCCCTCCCCCCAGGGACCTTCTTGGCCCCCTTGAATGCTGCCCCACCCGTCACTCTGATGTCTCCCACACACCCTCACCTGCCACTTTGTGTCCTGTGTAGCCTCACCACCTGCGCTGTCCGCCCACTTGTTGCTGCTGCTCCCTGCCCTGTCACTACCAGCTCAGCCGGTCTGTCACTTGGGCTTAGTTCTTGCCTCTCACCGCCCCCCGCCCCCAGTCTTATCACTGTACCTGTCTGTCTTGTCCTTGTGGCCTTCTCCAGCCTGTTACTCTTTGACCTTGCCTGTCACTTCCCCCATGACTTCTCCCTGCCATGCCCTTGGCCTTTTAGTGCCTGGACCATCACTGACTCTCTCAGCCGTTCGCCTCTGCTCCATGTCCCTTCCTTTCTGATTTCTCTTCCCTTTTGGCTTCTTTAACTCTCATGTTAGCTGAGCTCTAGAAGGTGAGAAGCTGCTAGCCATGAGAGGAATGGGGGGACAGAGCCTTCCAGGCTGAGGGGACAGCAAGTGCAAAGGCCCTGAGATGGACCTCCTCCAGGAACCTAGATAAGACCCATATGTGGCCAGGGCAATGGGGAGATAGATAAGAGCCCGGGCTAGAGTAGTGGCCTCCAGACATGCTGTTCCTTGCAGGTCGTGAGGGGACCTGGGCTGCAGATTGAGTGCCCTCATCAACATGGGGCATGCATAAGAGCCGGAGAGAGAAGGCTCTTTTGGGGGTCAAGCTGTTGGGACTTGCTGGTAGATTAGAAGAGGGGTTTGCGGGAAAGAGAGGACTGGGTAATTTCCAGGCTTCTTGATGAAACAAATGAGTGCACCATGGCGCTATGTACTGAGAGGGGGCCAGGTGGCGTGGTGGGCACGGGGAGTTACTACAGACTGGAGGTGGGAAGCCAGGCTCTCTCTCGGCCGAAAGTAGTGGAAGAAGTCTGTCACGTCCAGCGGTTGGCAAGAAGATAGCTCGCAGAAGAATTCGAGGCCCAGAGGAGAGGTCAGGCTGGAGGCGGATGGTCTCCGCATGGGGATAATGTGTAAAGCCTTGGGAATAGCTGCTTATTCACACATACAGCAGAACGGATCGATCACTTGTGTGCTGCTGTGTTAAATGCTTTATGTGAATGATTCCGTTTAATCCTCACAAGAACCCTAGGGTTTGGGAACTGTTGTTTCCTTGTTTTACAGAGGAAGAAACTGAGGGACACAACAAATAGGTGATAGAGCCAGGATTGTCCCCAGCAGGCTTACTAAAGCCTCCCCTCTCCCTGCCTTTGTTTTTGGTTAAGGAAAAGCCTAACTTTTAAAATACTGTTTAAAAAAATTTTTTTTTAAAGATTTTATTTTTCCTTTTTCTCCCCAAAGCCCCTCAGTACATAGTTGTGTATTCTAGTTGTGAGTGCCTCTGGTTGTGCCGTGTGGGACGCTGCCTCAGCATGGCCTGATGAGCGGTGCCAGGTCTGCACCCGGGATCTGAACCCGCAAAGCTCTGGGCCACTGAAGCAGAGCGCACAAACTTAACCACTTGGTCACGGGGCTGGTCCCCCAGGCACTTTTTAAAGTGCATTACCTATACCATCTTATTTATTCCTTTCTTTTTTAAACAAAGTGCTTTACCTTTTATTATCCTTTTATCCTTGTGAGATGTAGCATACATTTTGACATAAAGTGGATTTGTGACTTGTCCAGAATTTACTATAAACCGGAGAGTGAAAACCGGTGCTGAATTCTACATTTTGACATGTAGCCCAGTAATCATTTAATTCTTTTTTTTTTTTGGCTGAGGATTTTTGCCCTGAGCTAACACCTGTTGCCAGTCTTCCTCTTTTTGCTGAGGAAGGTTTGCCCTGAGCTAACATCTGTGCCAGTCTTCCTCTGTTTTGTATGTGGGTCTCCACCACAGTGTGGCCACTCATGGTTGGTGTAGGTCTACTCCAGGGATCCAAATCCAGGCGGCTGAAGTGGAGCACGTGTACTTCACTTGGCCATGGGGCTGGCTCCCATTTAATTCTTTTCTTTTTTTTTTTTTGAGGAAGATTATCCCTAAGCTAACATCTGCTGCCAGTCCTCCTCTTCTTGCTGAGGAAGACTGTCCCTGAGCTAACATCCGTGGCCATCTTCCTCTACTTTATATGTGGGACTCCTACCACAGCATTGCTTGTCAAGCAGTGCCATGTCCGTACCTGGGATCCAAACAGGCAAACCCTGGGCTGCCGAAGCGGAACATGTGAAGTTAACCACTGTGCCACTGGGCTGGCCCCCCATTTAGTTCTTAAAACAACTTGCAGCTGGCCCAAGCGGGGGCCAGCGGTTAAGTTCACATGTTCTGCTTCAGCAGCCCCGGGTTCGCTGGTTCAGATCCTGGCCGTGGACCTACACATCGCTTGTCAAGCCATGCTGTCGCAGGTGTCCCACATATAAGTAGAGGAAGATGGGCATGGATGTTAGCTCAGGGCCAGTCTTCCTTAGCAAAAAGAGGAGGATTGGCAGCAGATGTTAGCTCAGGGCTAATCATCCTCAAAAAAACCCAAAAAACAACTTAATGAGGTAGTTACTCTTAGTATTCCTGTTAATATTCATATGAGAACACTGGGGCACAAACAAATTAAATTACATACCCAAGGCCACAGTAAATAAATGGGAGAGTCAGGTGGTCAGACTCCAGAGCTTATCCCTTTCGCTGTTGCCTCCTGTGGGTGCTCATGCACGTGGTAATCTGAACTCAGAATAAGATTCAGAAGGTACCAAAGTGTGGGTGGTGAAGGCGGTCTCATTCTTACCCTGTCCCTCACCATCCTCTTCCTCTTGGAAGTCACATCATATCCATATACAGCAAGCAGCCCTCTTCTTTTTAACACAGAATATACAATCTTTTATTTCTTTAAAAATGTTCCACTTTAAAATTTAAAATTATTTAAAATTTAAAATTATTTAAGAATTTAAAGCTATTGAAGAACATTTTACACCCAATGAAATGTACAGATCTTAAGTATATAAGTTTGATGAATTTTAACAAAGGTACACACCAGTGTGTCCATCACTCATGTCAGTATATAGAACATTTTATCACCCCTCAAAGTTTCATGTGTCCCTTTTCAGTTACAACAGGCCCCCCCCAATCCCAAGGCAACCATTGCTCTGATTTCTATCATTATAAATTAATTTTGCAGGTCGTCAAACTTCATATAAATGGAATTGTAAAGTGTATACTCTTTTGTGTCTATTTTTACTCAATGTAATGTTTTTGAGATTTGTTGATTTTGAAGCTGTCCCTGTAGTTTGTGCTTTTTATTTGTGTAATTTTCTTTTGTGTGAAAATATCTTAATTTATTTCTCTCTTGTTGATGGACATTTGGTTTGCTTTTGCTCTTTGGCTATTATATCTAAAGTCACTGAGATTCTTGTACATGTTTTGTGGACATATGTTATTTCTTTGGAGTATGTATCTAGGAGTAGAATTTCTCAGTCATAGTATAGATGTATGTTTAACTGTTTTAGAGACTGGCAAACGGTTTTCCAAACTGGTACCATTTTACACTCCCGCCAGTAATATATAAGAGTTCCTGTTTCTCCACATCCATGTCAATGCTTGATATTGTCAGTCTTTTTAATTTTAGCCATTCAGGTGGTAGTGGTATCTCTGTGTGGCTTTAATTTGCATTTCTCTGATGAATAACAGTGGTGAACAACTTTTCATGTGCTTGTTGACCATTTGTATATCTCTTGTGAAGTGTCAGGTCTTTTGCCCACATTTTATTCATTTTTAGGAGTTTTAAAAAGTATCTATTTTGGTTATGTCTTTTATGATGTATGTGTATGTGTCTGTACCTATAGAGTGGGGAGATTGGGGGAAGTGGGAGGAGGAGAGGAAGTGAGGAGTGAATATTTTTTCCTATCTTATGATTTGCCTATTTGTTTTTTATGGTGTTTTTTCATGAACAGAACATTTTAATTTGAGTGATGTTAAAATTTGTGAATATTTTTCTTTTAGGTTTCTTATGTGTCCTAAGAAAATTTTGCTTGCACTCAGGTTATGAAGACACTGTCCTTTTTTGTTTTTTTATAGAAGCTTTATGTGGTAACTTTTATATTTAGGATTATGATTCATCCCTTTATTTTTAATAGTTTTATTGAGATACAATTGATGTATAATAAACTACATGTTTATAGTGTAAAATTTGACAATTTTTTTTTAAAGATTTTGTTTCTCCTTTTTTCTCCCCAAAGCCCCCCGGTACATAGTTGTATATACTTTTTTTTGAAACTGTCTTTTTTTTTTTAAAGATTTTATTTTTTTCCTTTTTCTCCCCAAAGCCCCCCGGTACATAGTTGTATACTCTTTGTTGTGGGTCCTTCTAGCTGTGGCATGTGGGACGCTGCCTCAGCATGGTTTGATGAGCAGTGCCATGTCCGCGCCCAGGATTCGAACCAACAAAACACTGGGCGGCCTGCAGCAGAGCACACGAAGTTAACCACTTGGCCACAGGGCCAGCCCCAGTAGTTGTATATTTTTAGCTGTGAGTCCCTCTAGCTGTGGCATGTGGGATGCCACCTCAGCATGGCCTGATGAGCAGTTCCGTGTCTGCACCCAGGATCCAAACTGGTGAAATCCTGCGCTGCTGAGACAGAGTGCGCAAACTTAATCACTCTCCCACAGGGCTGGCCCCAAATTTGACAATTTTTGACACAAATATACACCTGTGAAATCATCACCACAGTCAAGATAGTGAACAAATCTATCACTCCAAATTTCCTTATGCCGCTTTGGGACCCCTCCATCTCCGAGTAAATACTGATATCTTTTCTGAATGATCTATCTTGGGTTATATTTTGTGTGAGGTAGAATCAGGGTACATTTTCCCTCCCATGTGGATTGTATAATCATTCTAGTATCATTTGTTGAAAAGACTCTTTTCTCTGTTTAATTGCATTGGAGCTTTTGTTGAAAATTAATTGAACATGTGCGTACAGCTTTTTTCTGGGCTTTCTGTTATGTTCTATTAGTCTATTTTTCTATCCTACACCACCACCACACTGTCTTAATTACTGTAACTTTTTTTTTTTGAGGAAGATTAGCCCTGAGCTAACTGCTGCCAATCCTCCTCTTTTTGCTGAGGAAGGCTGGCCCTGAGCTAGCATCCATGCCCATCTTCCTCTGCTTTATATGTGGGACGCCTACCACAGCATGGCTTGCCACGCGGTGTCGTGTCCACACCCGGGATCCGAACCAGCGAACCCCGGGCCGCCGAAGTGGAACGTGCGCACTTAACTGCTACGCTGCCGGGCTGGCCCCTTAATTACTGTAACTTAGTGATGAGTCTTGAAATCAAGTAGTATAAGACCTCCAGCTTTATTCCTTAACAAAATTGTCTTGCTAGTTTTAGAATAAACGCTTTAATTTGTACAGAAATTTTTGCTGGGAGTTTGGTTGGGATTACGTTGAATCTATAGCTCAGTTTCAGAATTCACTTATTAACATTGAGTCTTCTGATCTGTGCACATGGTATCTCTCTCCATTTATTTAAGTCATCTTTAATTTTTCTCAGCAGTGTTTTGTAGTTTTCAGTATGACTGCACTTTTTTTCATTCAGTATATTTGTAGGTATTTGATGTTTTTGATATTTAAAATACTTTAAAATTGTGTTTCAGTTATTTGTTGTTAGTATACAAAAACACAGTTGGTTTGTAATACTGATGTATATCATGTATCCTGCAACTTTGCTCAATTCACTTATCAGTTCTCTTTCTTTTTACACTTATCAATTCTCATGATGTATTTATATATCCCTTTGGATTTTCTATCTACGTAACCATATCATCTGTGAATAAAGACAATTTTACTTTTCCTTTCTAATTGTTATGCCTTTTATTTCTTGCTTTGTTGTACTGGCTGGAACCTCTAATACAGTGTTGAGTAGAAGTGGTGATAGTGGGCCTTCAGTGGTTGAGGAAGTTGCCTGCTAGTCCTATTTGGTGGAGTGTTTTTACCATGAAAGAGTGTTGGATTTTGTCTTGCCTTTTCTGCATCTATTGAGATGAACATTTGGTTTCTGCCCTTATCCTATTGATATGATGTGTTATAGTTGATTCCAAGCACTGAACCTTGCCCCAGTCAGCCCTCACACCCGCTCTAGGAGGTCAGTGGTATTTTTATCCCTGTCTGTAGGGACACCCCAAGGCACAGGGAGCCGAGTGCCTCCGTCCTAGGGCTCACAGATAGCATACTCTCCTGCTGTGTGCCTGCCCACGCCATCTCGCTGGCTCATGGTTGGCACTGGCAGAGTCAGAGTCTTTCAGGACCTGTCTTCTCTGCTAGAGATCAGGCTCTTTGGACGGGACTGTGTGTGTCTCATTCTGTCTCTTCATTTGTTGCTGAATAGACTCATCTGGTGTTCTCTCGGGGCTGCTGTCCACATTCACATCTTTTGGAATTCCTCTTCAGGAATTTGACTCTCAGCTGTCAGGCCATTGACTGCTCCATTTTTTTTGGTAAGATTTAATTTACATACCATAAAATCCACCCTTTTAAAGTGTACACTTCACTGGCTTTTAGTATATTCACAAGATTGTACAGCCATCACCAGGAGCTAACTTAGAACATTTATCACCCCAGAGAGGACCCACTGACACTCTGGATTTGAAGACTTGCCCTCCCTCTTGGGCTTGCACTAACCTGCCCCATCCCTTCCTTGGCTCTGCCGGGTGGCCCTCCCTGGACCGGTTCAGTCCTAGGTGGTACTTTCATGTTGTCTCCCTCCATGTTGATCATTCCTTTTGTATCTTCTTGATACCGCCTTCTTTTCTTTATTACTGGGCCAGAATCTGGTACTGTGTGGAGATTGAGAACATGGACTTTGCTGTCAGCCAACCTGAGTTCAAGTTCTAGGACTGACATTTATTATCCTTGTGTCCGTAGGCTAGTCCTGTAATTATCGAGGCCTTTGCCTTTTAACCTGTGAACTGGGCCTCGTGGTAAACTAACTGCCGCACTGAGTTGTGCTGGGATCACACAGTATCTGCACACAGTAAGGTGTCTGTAAAAACCTCTCTTGTTCTCTTTCTTGTGGCAGGTGTAACCCTGAAGCCAGAGTGCCTTGGCTTAGTTCTTTTGTCTTCTTTTTGGACTGAGCTCTGTTCATTGCCCCAGTTTCCACACTGGTGCTTGTTGGGGCTTTTTTCTCCCTATTTGGCAATGCTTTTTAGTTGCCTATCTCCAGTTATTTTTCCTTCAAGAGTTTTGGCCCAGGATATGCCCAGCCCTGCCTGCTCTTGGTTCTGGTTCTCCCAGGAGGACAGTGTTGGGAACAAATGCAATGTAGGCACTGTGTGTTGTCTGTTGTGGTGGGGCAGATGCACACTGGGCCTTGCTGTGGTGTGTCTCTGATTCCCTATAGTTGATTCCTTTCCTCCGTGTGCTATCTAGGGAGGTGTCTGGTGTTGGCCACTGTCCTAGACTGGTGGTGGCAGTCATTATAGCTCTCTGTCACGGAGTCACATTTTTACCTGCATTACATGTGCATTGGGCACTTGCTCAATATTTCAGAGCTAGTCAGTGACAGAAGCTGGACTTCACGCTGGGGCCTTTGAGGTTGTAGAGCACCTGCTATGGTCAGGGCTGCTGCCTGGATGGGTTCTTTGTCTGCTTGGGGGTCTGTGTTTGTCTCCAGGAGGGAACAGTAGGGCTGGAGCGCTTAGCACAGGTGAGGAGGGTGTGTGCTTACAATGCTGGCCAGCTCTGTCCTTCACTGGGAGAGAGCTGCTGTGATTACTAGCAATAAGCAGATGGTAAGTTTTCGGTTTTCATGTAGAGTCGTCTCTTCATCCTACCAAACAGCCAGGAGGAAGCTCTTGAGAAAACCAGGAGACAGTGACAGCCCTCTCAGGCCTGACAGAGCTCTTGCTCAGGGTGTCTGGTGGGGCTGTGTGTTGAAGTCATCTTTCTGAGACTTTGGTGGGAGACCAGCTGAGCTCCACTGCTGGGAGGAGAAACGCTGCCTTGGGAGCCTGAAGCCCTAGGAGTGTGCAACCACATAAGCAGGCTGTTCTTGGGATGGTGACACTTGAACTAACTGCCAGTATGCTCCAGGTGCAGGGTGGATGCTCTATATGTGGGTCTCATCTTATCCTTACAGTTCCCAGAAGGCAGGATGGAGTCTGGGGTGTGGACACGAAAGCAGGGGGGCTCTCTGGCAGAGCCACTGTTGACCAGAGGATGCATTTTGCTTGACCTTTAGACTTTTGGTCCACATAGTGTTAAAAAAATTAAATTAGTTATCAACATTTGAAGACATGAGGATTTAAAAAAATCTGGATTTCTGGTTTCTTGTAGAAATTGGCAGGTGTATTCCCTTGCCCTGTGTCCCTGTAGGTGGCTAGAGTGGGTCTGTCCTTGCTCCCTCAATTGGACTCATGCCTGTGCTGCTGGCTTCTCTCCATCTGCTGTCTTCTCTTCCTAGCTCACTTCCTTCCGCTGATACCTTGCCCAGAACTGTAGCCCTTTGAATTGCAGCCCTTGCGTTGGGATGTGGTAGAAGAACTGGATATCAGGTAACTGGGCGCTTTCCTATTGCCACAATAAGAAGGCCCTTGCTCCAGAGGTATAATGGTTTAGGATATTCCCTTTAGAGTGGAGCTAGCTTCGTTTTTGTTTTGTTTTGTTTTTGGGTTTTTGTTTGTTTTCCAAGGAAGATTAGCCCTGAGCTAACATCTGCCAATCCTCCTCTTTTTTCTGAGGAAGACTGGCCCTGAGCTAACATCCGTGCCCATCTTACTTTATACATGGGACGCCTACCACAGCATGGCTTGCCACGCAGTGCCATGTCCGCACCCAGGATCCCTACCAGTGAACCCCAGGCCACCGAAGCGGAATGTGCGCACTTACCTGCTGCGCCATCAGGCGGGCCCCTAGCTTTGTTTTTAAAAAATTCCTCCCCATCTTTCTGGCATCTGGAGTTAGCCTAGGCTGTGGTTTCCTGATCTCTGACTACAACACTCATGCAAGGCTTATTCCCCTGAAAGATTCTCCACTTTTTCTTGGCCCTTCTTCATGGGGGCACCTACCAGCGTCAGGAGCTGGGAACCTGCAGGGAGGAGAGGCAGCTGGTCCAGCTGTCTGCAGCTGCTCCTTAGTCAGCATGCTGACCCTATCCTGCTCTCTGCTCTTGGAGATGCGCTGGGCTGGGGAGGAGTCTGACTTCACAGCATTCACACTGGCACTTGTTTTGGGATCCAGTTTCTTTCTGGGGTTTCCCCATCAGTTTGCTCCTATTTATTTATTTTGCTAGAAGATGTTTTCCTCTAGAATTTCAAATTTGTTTTCATATATTTATATATATTATTCTCTAGTAGATTTTAAGAAATGAATTTTAATTGTTAAAGTAGTAAATATATGAGGCTTCTAATTAAAAAATCTATTCTTACCTGCAGCCCTCCCCCTCCCCTAGAAGCAACTGTTTTTGAACTCATAGCTATTTAATTCTGATAGTTACTTCCATAAATTAATAATGATAAAAAATAATAGCAGCTAACATGTATTAAGGGCTTTTCATGTATCAAGTGTTGTTCTAAGACCTTTACATTGACTTCTCCTTTTAATTCTCACTGTAAGTATATGAGGGAGGTGTTGTTATCTGCCTTTTACAGATGAGGAAACTGAAGCACAGAGAGAGGCTAACTGACTTGCTCAAGGTCTCATCTTTTTTCTTTTTTCCATTGTGGTAAAATAGACATAATGTAAAATTTACCATGTTAACCATTTTTAGGTATACAGTTCGGTGGTATTAAGTACTTTCACATTGTTGTGCAACCATCTCCACCATCCATCTCCAGAACTTTTTCATCGTCCCAAACTGAAACTCTGTCCCATTAAACACTAACTCCTCATCCCTCCTCCCTGAGCCCCTGGCACCCACCATTCTACTTTCTGTCTGCGGATTTGACGACTCTAGGGACCTCATATAAGTGGAATCATATGGTATTTGTCTTTTTTGTAACTGGCTTATTTCACTTAGCATAATGTCCTCAAGTTTCATTCATATAGAGTGTGTCAGAGCTTCCATCCCTTTTAAGGCTAAATAATATTACATTGTATGTATAGACCACATTCATCTATTGATGGATATTTGGGTTACTTGCATCTTATATTGTCACGTTCTTTCTTTATATGGTCACAGAAAGACCCTCTTGGGCATCCTGTTATATGAACTGAATTGTGTTCCCCCCAAATTCATGTGGGGAAGCCCTAACCCTCAATGTGATTGTATTTGGAAATGGGGCTTTAGAAGGTAATTAAGGTTAAATGAGGTCACATAGTTGAGATCCTAATCCTGTGGCCTTAAGAGAAAGAGAGAGATCGTGCTCTCTTTCCGCGTGCACACACTTAGGAAAGGCTGTGTGAGGACACAGCGAGACGGCAGCCAGCCACAAGCTGGGAACAGGGCTCTCACCAGAACCCAACCATGCTGGCATCCTAATCTTAGACTTCCACCCTCCAGATCTGTGAGGAAATAAATTTCTGGTTGTTTAAGCCCCCAGTCTTCTGGTATTGTGTTGTTGGAGTCTGAGCTGAGATATCCTGTTTCTCCCTGGTAAGAATCAAGGAAAAGTTTGCAAGAGTGGAGATGATCCTGAATAGTTATTAAAATAGGGTCCTTTTTGACCCACCTTGGAGATTTGTTGGTTAGCTGGAGCCCTCGCCTATGGAATGGAGGTGTCTTACTTTGCCTCCTGACCATGGGCCTTGGCTTCGAGAGAAGTTTTCAGGCCCAGGAAGTGATTAGGGATGGATGCCCATGGCCCTCTGCCTGCCTCACTCTTAGGGAAAAGAGGATGTCATTATTTGAGGGTCAGACTCTGGGCTCAGCTCAGTTAACCTTTGGACCTGGTGCAATTTCCCGTTGGGGGACCGTGCAGTACCTGTGTCCTCTACCATTAGACAGCCTGACCGACCACCTGTTGTCATGAAGCAACATCTCTTTCATTCCTCTGCTGTCTGACACTTCCACTGCTTGACTATTTCCTGGTGATGATTTGTGAAAATCCTCCCGGGACTGATTCACCAGGGAGCCCCACCCAGTTTGGGTGACGTCCTAGAAAACCTTCAAATGTCCCCATTTCCGGGCATTGGTTAGACATGGAGGAAGCTGGAGGAATCTGGCCTCCCATATCCAGGGCAGGCCATATCTTTGGGCATTTGGCAGGGGCTGGTCTGCATAGCAGGGGCAATGGTTGTCTTGTTTTAGATTTGGTGATCTCCCTTTAAAGATCCCCCAAGCCTCTTAGAAGGTGACTCAGTAGGGCAGACTTTTCTGACTTGGGTAATTACACACACACATCTCCTACACACCTGCACAAATAGAGATAATTATAACAAACCTCTATGTACCCATTACTCAGCATCAACAATTATCAACACTTTGCTAATCTTGTTTTGCATCTCTCTCCTCCTCCCAATCTTTTTTTTCCTGGTGTTTTAAAAACTAAATTGCAGAAGTCATGAAAGCATGCTGGTTCACCTGCAAGTCTCAGGTCCACATTCAGCTTTTCCTAGTTGCCTAAAAAATGTCTTCTGTAATTGGTTTGTTTGAGCCAAGGTCCAACTATCACATTTCATTGTATGTCTCTTAAATTCCTTATTCTTACAATAGCCTCCACCTCCCATTTTTTTTTTTATGTTTTCTTCTTTTTTTTTTTTTTTGTTAATGGACATTTATTTATTTATTTATTAAAGATTGGCACCTGAGCTAACAACTGTTGCCAATCTTTTTTTTTTTCTTCTGCTTTTTCTCCCCAAATCCCTCTAGTATATAGTTGTATATTTTAGTTGTGGGTCCTTCTAGTTGTCGCATGTGGGACGCCGCCTCAGCCTGGCCTGATGAGTAGTGCCATGTCCGCGCCCAGGTTCCGAACTGGTGAAACCCCAGGCCACCAAAGTGGAGCATGCGAACTTAACCACTCAGCCCCGGGGCTGGCCCCTATTTATTTATTAAATATTTGCTTAATTTTTTTTTGTTTGCAGTGACATTGGTTTATAGCATTGTATGAATTTTGTGTGTACATCATAATATATTTCAAATTCTATGTAGATTACATCATGTTCACCACCTGGCCCCTGCTTTTCTCTGTCATTCATTTGTTGGAGAAATTGGGTTATTTGTCCTGTAACCTCTCCCACATTCTGCGTTTGACTGGTTTGCTTCCTTTTCTATTATTTAACTTGTTCCTTCTTCTCTCATACAGTATTTCCAGTAAAGAGATAGTTACATCTGACAGTGTGATTAGATTTAGGCACAGTTTTCTTAGGTAGGAAAAATGAACAGGTGATCTGATGGGTTTTAATGTAATATCCACAGGAGACTTGGATTTTGTAACATTGTCCATTTTATATACATTTCAGACCTTTAATATCTTTGTTAAGTATTTGTGAAAAGAAATTTTGACCTAGGGTGGGTTGGCCATCCTTATTTCATTAAACCTTAGGGATGTTTTTCCAGATGGAAATTTCTTCCTTCAGATTTTAGTTCAGTTCTCTGACAAAACAGACTGATTTATCTTCCTAGTGTGTGATGTCTGCTTAGATGTTAGGACATTTTAAAAATTCTATCTACTTTTCCTTACTGGGCTTCCTCCAGTAGCTGTTGGAGAATGGGAGAATTGCTTCCCTTTGGCTTATTACTCTATAGACAAGTATATTAAGCTAAATAGAAAAGGTTTAAAGAAAACAAAAACAAAATCTAGCTAGTGGTACAGAGTGGTAGCACCTGGGACACATTTTGGGGGAAATATCACATCTGCCTTTCCTGGAGACAGGATCATAGATCATAGTCCTGTTTATCATAGACCTTAGGATGGGTATATATATATTTTTTCTGCTTTATCTCCCAAAATCCCCCCTGTACATAGTTGTATATCTTAGTTGTAGGTCCTTGTAGTTGTGGAGGATATTTTATATTATTCTCTTTTATTTTAACTCTTCTGTAATCCAAATCATGAAATAATTACTCCAAATAAATCAAGGATCACAGTGTAGAAAATGAAACTATATGAGTACTAGAAGAAAACAAAGGTGAATTTCTTTATAACCTGGGATTGGGAAAAGCTTTTCTAACTGTGACTCAGAATCCAGAAGCAGTAAAAGAAGGTTGATAACTATATTGAGATACCATTTCTTGCTTACCATATATTGGTAGAGTGGCCAACCGTCCTGGTTTGCCCAGGACTGTCCCAGTTTTAGCATTGAAAGTCTTGTGTCCTGAGAAACCCCTAAGTCCTCAGCAGACTGGCTTTAAGTATTGGCAAAAATCCCAAAGTTTAACCATTTGTTTTTTTGACCAGGCTGTGTTGAAACTGGCTATACTCTTGCCAGTAGGAATGCAAAATGGTACAGCGCCTCTGGAGGAGGATTTATCTGTGTCTTGCATATTTATATATGCATCTGTCCTTTGACCCAGCAATCTCAGATCTGCTAAGAATCTGTGTTAAAGAGATGCTGGCAAAAATAGGAAATGACTTATGCAGGAGCCTGTTCATTGCAGAATTATTTGTAATAGCAAAACACTAGAAACAACCCACGTGTCCCTCACTAGGGGTAAGTCTGCATAATGGAGTACTGTACAGCTGTCACAAGGAGTGGGAGTGGTTGGTGATATGATTCAGGTCAGGACAGTGGTTTGCACCTTTGGGGACATGAGGAGTACTTCCGGGTAATCCAGTTCCTTGAACTGAATAGTGGTTGCATAGATGGGTTTATTTTGTGAAAATTCAGTGAGCTGTTCACTTATGATTTGTGTACTTTTCTGTAGTATATTTAAAGTCAGTAAAAATGTTTACTAAAAGAAAAGAGTAAGGAAGATCTCTATGAAAAAAGCAAGGTAGTATTTGTATTTTGTTACCTTTGGTACAGAAAGGTTGGAAGGAATATGAGAAAAAGTATATATTTACAGTGAAACAATAAATCGGAAAATTAATAAAAATAGTTATTGAAAGGAAAGGAGCGTTATGAGGGGACAGGGATGGGGTAAGACTTCTGTGAGGTACTTTCTTATGAGATTCTTTTGCGAATTTTGGAAAATTTCTGGCTGTAATTTCTTCATGAATTTTTGTATCCTATTCTCTAATGTTCCTGTGGAATTTCAGTTACAGGAATGGTAGACCACTTAATACTGTCCCTCAGGTCGCTGAGGTTCTGTTCATTTTCTGCCTCTTCAGATTGGATGGTTTCTGTTGCTCTGGCTTAGGTTCACTGACTTTCTTTTTCAGTCTCCAATTTTTTTTTGCCAATCCATTATATATTTTTATCTCAGATATTGTACTTTTCAGTTCTAGGATAGTCATTTGTCTTTCTGCTTAGTTTCCATTTCTTTCCTGAGATTCTGTCTTGCCTTTTTTTTGCTGGGAAAGATTTGCCTGAGCTAACATCTGTCCCCGATCTCCCTCTCTTCCCCCCTACCCCCCACCGAAGCCCCAGTATGTAGTTGTGTATTCTAGTTGTAGGTCATTCTAGTTCTTCTATGTGAGCTGCCCACACAGCATGGTTACTGACAGATGGGTGGTGTGGTTCTGTGCCCAGGAACTGAACCCAGGCCATTGAAGTGGAGTGAGCCGAACTTTAACACTAGGCCATCAGGGCTGGCTCAGAGATTCTTTCTTTTCACTCATTATTATCATCTTTTCCTTTAAGTCCTTGAATATATTTATTATTGCTTTAAAGTCCGTTTCGGCTAATTCTGCCATCTGAGACATCTTGGGGTCTTTTTTTTTTTTTTTTTTGAGGAAGATTAGCCCTGAGCTAACATCTGCCTCCAATCCTCTTCTTTTTTTGCTGAGGAAGACTGGCCCTGAGCTAACATCTGTGCCCATCTTCCTCTGCTTTATATATGGGACACCTGCCACAGCATGGCTTGACAAGTGGTGCCATGTCTGCACCTGGGATCTGAACGAGCGAACCCCAGGCTGCTGAAGCAGAATGTGCGAACTTAACTGCTGTGCCCCCAGGCTGGCCCCTCTTGGGATCTGTTTTTAATAGCTGTTTTTTAATTTAAAAAAGTAAGTCACATTTTTCTGCTGCTTTATTTAAAATTTTTGTTTTTTAAAGATTGGCACCTGAGCTAACATCTGTTGCCAGTCTTGTTATTCTTTTTCCTTCTCTTCCCAAAGCCCCCCCAGTACATAGTTGTATGTTCTAGTTGAGAATGCCTCTGGTTGTGCTCTGTGGGGTGACACCTCAGCATGGCTTGATGAGCAGTGCCACGTCCACACCCAGGATCCCAACTGGTGAAACCCTGGGCCACTGAAGTGGAGCGTATGAACTTAATCACTCAGCCATGGGCCTGGCTCCTATGCTGCTTTATATGTCTAATAATTTTTTATTAATGTTGGTATTTGGAATGTGGTCTTGAGTTTTGTTCTGGCAGATAGTTAAATTACTGGAGGATCATCTTGGTCCTGTCGAGCTTTGTTTTGTTGTTTGTTGGAGTGGGTTTGTTTTGGTTTTGAACTTAGTCTTTCGGTATGGCCTTTGCTCAGGTTATAACTTTTACTCTGCAGGTTTGGCCTTACTGATGTCCCAGCTCAGTGCCCAAGGGTGCTCTGCAAGGTTCTCCATCCTACCTGGATTGGAACCCAGTGCCTCCCAGGCTGCAGGACATCCAGCGTCTTTGTTCAGCTCTCAGCCCCACTGCTCTCAGTTCGGTGGGTCTGTGGGGCTGGAATACCTGTTATATAGTTTTGACACAGAACCGTATAAATATTTTACATAAGTAAAAAACAAAGTTAAACCAAAAACAATAACAAAAAAACAATCCCCCCCCCCAACTGAACATAAATACATACAAATGAACCTAACTACATCAAGTTGATGGCATAATCAGATGGGAAATAAATTACTTCGAGTGAAGAGGAGGAAAATAGTTTTGAAATTTATTCAGTGGTTTTTTGTTAGTAGTAACTGTTATTTTGAAACAGTTGCATCTATGTTGTAAGTTAAAGCAAATTGGTAACTATGTAAATCTTATTAATAAAGGAGATTTGCAACAGAACCCTGAACTATTTAGGGTCCACATTTCAAGCTCTAATTCTTCTGGCTAGTGTAGACTAGCCAGGCTGTTAACTGAGTAAGCATGAAGGAGGGCATCAATAATCATAATGGAAATGCAAATTAAATGAGAATTCCACTTCAGTCCCATCAGAATAGCAAATGTGAAAAAGTCTGACCATACCGAGGGTAGACAGATAGGGGAAAGAGGAATACTTTTGCAAGCATGTGGGCGTGTGCATTGATTTAGTAAAGGACATCGGAGAGTAAGTGAGTAATAGCTACTAAACTTGAAAGTATCTGTCTTGTGACACAGCCCTTCCACTTCCAGGCGAATAAAAGGTGAGAAACACTCACTATGCAAAAGGATGCATATTCAGAATGTTGAGGGCAATCTTGTTTGTGATAAATGATGAACCAGAAACAACCTAAAAGTACCTCAATAGAGAAATGGGTAAAAAACACCTCTTCATATAAAGGAATAGTGTCTACCATGTTTAAAATGAAAGAATTAAAACTACCTGTATCAATATAGATAATTTTCAAAAATATAAAGTTGAGGTGACATCAGCATCATGGTGGAGTGAGTTGTCCTGGTAATCTCTCCCCTCCAACATACAACAAAAAGGTTATTCACACTCCAACAGAGGACATCCAAACACGACACAAATAACATTGGAGAGGGACCGGCCCCAGGGCGAGTGGTTAAGTTCATGTGCTCTGCTTTGGCAGCCCAGGGTTCTGCTGGTTTGGATCCTGGGTGCGGACATGGCACCGCTCATCAAGCCATGCTGAGGTGGCGTCCCACATGCCACAACTAGAAGGACCCACAACTAAAAAAATATACAGCTGTGTACTGGGGGGCTTGGGGAGAAGAAGGAAAAAAATAAAATCTTTAAAAGACATCAGAGAGCCACAGAGCCATATGATGAAGGACAGAGAGGCTGGAACCCTCCTTGGAGGAGGTGGAATGGGGTAAGAGAAAAATTCGCTTCCTCTCCTGAGACTGAGATCAAGGACAACGGGAGGCCTTCGAGAGGGAAGGAACAGGGGAGTGGACATTCGTTTGCGGGAACATCAAGGATCCCTGGTGGGCCCTT